>NW_008349291.1:870824-873583 GCF_000622305.1 Nannospalax galili
TATTGCCAGGCATGGTGGCTCATGCTTTTAATCCCAGCACTTGGGAGGCAGAGGCAGGCAGATCTCTGTGAGTTCAAGGACAGCCTGGTCTACACAGTGAGTTCCAGGACAGCTGGGGCTACAAGGAGACCCTTTCTCAAAAAGACCAAAAAAAAACTAAATATCATTTTAAAAAAAAAAGATTAGAGATTGGGGCAAAGACATGAACAGGGAGTTCTCTAAAGATGAAATACAAATGGCTAAGAAATATACTTAAAATGTTCAACATCTTTAGTCATCATGAAAATGCAAATTAAAACCCAATTTAGGATTTCATCTTAACCCACTCTGAATGGCTCAGATCAAAGAAATAAACAATGACAAATCCTGGTGAGGATGTAGAGAAAGGGGAACTCTTACCCACTACTGGTGGGAGTACAAGCTGGGGCAGCCACTATGGAAATCCACAAAAAGCTAGGAATTGATCTATCAGATGATCCAGCCATACTCTTAGGCATATTCCCAAAAGAGTCTGTACCTTACTACAGAAATATCTGCTCATCCATGTTCATTGCTGCCCTTTTCATAATAGCCAGGAACTGGAAGCAACCTTGATGTCCATCAACTGATGAATGGATGGTGAAGGTGTGGCACATTTACACAATGGAATGCTACTCAGCTCTTCAAAAAGTGAAATTTGCAAGTAAATGGATGGAACTGGAGACAATTATCCTGAGTGAGGGAACCCAGACCCAGAAAGATGAACACGTTTTCTCTAACTGAATGCTAGCTTAAAGTCTTAGAAATGCATGTTTCCAGTTGAAAATCCAATGGGATCAGGAAACCAATAAACAGCTATGGGTGGGGGTTTCCTGGAGGGGAGGTAGAATGTTGAAGAACCCAATCTTTTGCAAGTCTTGTGCATGAATCCAGAGCTGCTGGGTGCTCATAACTGCAATGACCCTGTCATATCTGGATGGCAGTGTTTAACAGTGCTCCTTCCCATCCTCCAGCTCTCACGTTCTTTCTAACCCTCTTCTGCACTACACCCTAGGCCTTGGAGATATAGATGTTCCATTTAGAGCTAAGCATCCAACGGTCACTCATTCTCAGCACTTTGACCAGATAAGCATCTCTGTATGAATCATCGCCCAGTGCCAAAAGAAGTTCGTCTGCTCTAAGCTAAGAGCAACACCAGTCTATGAATATAAACATAAATAGAAGGCAGTTGGTTTCATGTCCACATAGCAAAATAATCATACAGGTTCCCCCTACAGCCTATGACCGTCCCAGTCAGCTGTGAGACTAGGTCTCACAGCCTGTTCAGTCTGGTCTACATAGGGAGTTCCAGGTCATCTGAGGCTACAGGGAGACCCTGTATCAAATAAATAATTAATTAATTAAAGTTAAATCCCACCATGGAGGTCTGGTATTACCTCCTTAGTCTAATAAAGGAAATGCATTGAGCTTCTCACAAGGCAGTAGAACTCTTGGAGTCTCCTCTCAGTCTCCCATTTCCATGATCCCATTAGGCATCCAGGAGAGCAAAAAATCAAAAAAGAAAATAAAATGGGAGGAGAGAATCAGGATGTGCTGGATAGCTTTAGTGTCAACTTGACACACCTGGGTTGAGGGAGCCTCAATTGGGGAATTTCCTCTATTGGACTGGCCTGTGGCCATGTTTGAGGGGCATCTTCTTGATGAGTGATGTGGGAGGACCCAGCCCACTGTGGGTGGTGCCACCCCTGGGCAGGTGGGCCTGTGTTGGCATAAGAAAGCAGGCTGAGCAGGGGGCAGGAGAACAAGCCAGTAAGCAGTGGTCCTCCATGGCCTGTGCTCCAGCTCCTTCTTCCAGGTTCCTGCCCTGAGTTCCTACCTTGGGCTCCCTGATGAACTGCGACCTGGGAGATGTTACCTGAATAAACCCTTTCCTCCCCAAGTTGGTATTGGTCAGTGTTTTGTCACAGCAATGAAGAACAAACTGGGACACAGGATGTGTGACTGAATGTCTGTGGCACAGAAAATTCTAGGAGTGCAATGATTCCCCGAGGGGTCAGTGGTTTTGGGAAGTTTATGGGTGCCATTATTTTTCCTCTGTTCCTGTCCATAGTGCCAGGATACCTTTACTATTCTACCTCAAGAGTAGCTTAATTCTCTAGCCCTGGGTCATTACTTGAATCTCAAAGATCTTGATTGTCTCATTCACAACATATCACACTGGTCCATTTTAATTCATGACATTGCATATTGACCCATGTGATCAGGAGGTAGCAACCACTCTGGACTTGTTTATAAAGAATACACACATTAGAGGCAGATCCAAACAAAATTCAAGTGCCAAGGAGGATATAGACATTAGTAGAGACAGATACTTCTGTTGGCTTAATCTTCCTTGATCATGATGCTGGCTACTGCCCACTCATGACTTTATAAAGATTACAAATATTAGAGGATGACCCTAGAAAGTCGTGTTCTTTCTCTAATAAAAGTCTTTTAAAAAATGCTTTCTGGGGGCTGGAAAGATGGCTCAGCAGTTAAGAGCACTGACTGCTTGTGATGGCTAATCCTGGGTATCAATTTGACTGGATCTGGGATTAACTGAAATGAGAGAGATCTTCTTGATTGGATCATCTGAAGCTGGAAGACACACCCTAAATGTGGGTGTTACCTTCTGATGGCAGTCCGTATAAAAGGCCACGGCAGAGGAGAACACCTGGCTTTTTGCTGCTTGCCTTCTCTCTCGCTGGTGAGTTTGTCTTGCTGCTATAGACTGAAGAGTA
>NW_008349291.1:873632-875304 GCF_000622305.1 Nannospalax galili
CTACGGATTCTCAGCCTCTCCAGTGTGGTGCAGCCATTGTTGGACTACTCAGACTCTATCCTGTGAGCTAAGCTGATAAATCCATATATATGATATATATATGTATCATATATATGGATATATATTTCATATATGGATATATATTTTATATAGTATATATTCATTCTACAGTTATATATTATATATAATATATATATTAATTCTACTGGTTCTGTTTCTTTACAGAACTCTGACTAATACACTGCTCTTGCAGAGGACCCAAGTTCAATTCCCAGCATCCACATGGTGGCTGACAATCATCTATAACTCCAGTTCCAAGGGAATCAAATGCTCTCTTCTGACCTCTGCTGTTGTGATGTGATTCACCAGAGAAGACCTTTAAGTTCCCAAGCTTATAGGTGCAAAGCCCCCTTACCAACTTCTATTCTATTAAACAACAATTACTAATTTGCAGAAGCAAGCCAATCATAACCTACAGAAACCATAAACCTGCAGTTAGCAGGTGCTCTCCAGGACATGCTGATCTGTTCCCAAGACAACCTGGGTCCTGATGACATGTGTTCCCATACCCTGGGCCAACTACCTGATGATTTCAGAGGCTAGAGTCAGCCTAAACTTCAACATGGCATAGCTATGTTCAAGAAGGTACCATAACACACTGCAGGCATTGCACAACACAGGTGCACTTACATACATGCAGGTGATACACTCATACACATAAAATAAAAATAATAAAATAAAATAATGCCCAGCTAAAAAAAATAAATAAATGTTTTTTAAACCAAAAAATTGACCAGATATGGTGGCACATGCCTTTAATCCCAGTACTCAGGAGACAGAGGCAGGTGGATCTCTGTGAGTTCAAGGCCAACCTAGTCTACATAGAGAGTTCCAGGCCAGCTGGGGCTATAGGGAGACCCTGTCTCAAAAGGACCAAAAATAAATAGATGATAGATTAGATAGAAAGATAGATAGATAGATAGATAGATAGATAGATAGATATGGGAACTTCGATTTTCAGTTTTAATGCTAATTCTTAATATTCCTGGGGAAACAATAGCAGACAGCCCTTTGAGCACTCACGAAAGAGCCCTGTGTTCTAAGCACTTTCTAAAGTGTCATGTTGAACCCTTAAAAGACCCAAGAGACGGCTACTGAGGTGGCCTGTGTGTTACAGACGAAGAAACCAAGACACAGAGCTGTGTGCTCTCTTGTGGCTCCTATAGCTCAGAAGAGGCACAGAGATTTGAATTTGGCCACGCGTGACCACAGGACTTCCTCTCTGCCTTGTAACTAGCAGCCCTGTAAAGTAGATGGTTGATACAGATCACAGAGAAAAGGGTAATTACTCTTGACTACCTATGTCTCTTTTCAGTAAGAGAGAAATACCCATCTCTATAATGAGGTCTTTGGACATAGAGAAGATAGATAAATAGCTAGATGATGATAGATAGATGATTGATAAATGATAGATAGCGAGAAGATAAGATAGACAGATAGAGATGATAGATGATAGATAGATGATAGATAGATAGATAGATATAGATGATAGATAGATAGATAGATAGATAGATAGATAGATGATAGATGATAGATAGATAGAAGATGATAGATAGATGATAGATAGATAGATAGATGTTAGACGATAGATAGATGATAGATAGATAGATGA
>NW_008349291.1:875318-908551 GCF_000622305.1 Nannospalax galili
AGATAGATAGATAGATAGATAGATAGATAGATAGATAGATAGATAGACAGACAGACAGATAGAATGTGCTTGAGGTTGTATATGGGAGGGTGATAGCAATTTATATAAAATTAAGCCTTTTTATTGTTTTTATTTAGAAATTCAGCAGGACATAAGATGTGATTGAATGTCAACTTACAAGAAGTGAACTTGTGATGACTTATCTTGGTTGGCAACTTGACAAGATCTGGAATCAACTAAAACACAAGCCCTTGGCGCTCCTGTGAGGGTTTGTGATCAGATTATTCGAAGAGGAAAGACTCACCCTAAATGTGGGCGATCCTTTCTGATGGAAGAAGGAAACTTTGCTTTTCGCCTGCTTGCCTTCACTCTTTCTAGCAAGGTTATCTATCCAGGCCTTCAGTGCCAGATGGGAAATGGTGAGACACCCAGCCTCACAGACTGAGCAGCTACCAGATTCTCAGAATTTCCATTGTGAAACAGCGAGTGTTTCAATACCTGGACCATAGCCACTTGGTATCCCATGCTGTGTGGAAGACCATGACTCAGGTAGATAAGGCATTCTAAGTCCGTGGAAGGTAGTTTTGACAGAAGCATTATGTGAAGGAAAGGCAAATATATACCTAGAGTAACTATTCTTGTAAGGACAAAGTACCGCCCTTTCCGTGATAGAGGTCCAATGTAGTCAATAGGTCACTGACTGGCCACCCCCAAGGGATGGTGCCATAGCAGAATCTCAGACATGCTGTACATCCATGTTTATTGCAGCACAATTCACAATAACTAAGGGCCAGGTATCTCCAGGTGAAACCGAGCCCGAGAGCCCAGCAGCCCTTGTGCAAGACTTGCTGGGGCTGCCCACCCCATCCTGGCTGCCACCGACAGTGCCTCACAGCTCCTGGGGATGGAATGACAGCCTGCCCTGTCCCCACCAGCACAAAACCAGCTGAGCAGAGCATCATGAATCTAGACTTCATGAGGTTTTCTCAGTGTCCTTTAGCTGTCAGAGAGTGAGAAAGAGACGACTAGCCATACAGCCAACCAAATCGTTCCATAGCCTTACCCAGTGCCCGTGCATCCAGGCACAGCACGGCCAATTCCAGTGCCTTAACTACTTATGGATCCTCCCTTGTCATTGTGGGTGTTGTGTTTCCCAAAATGACATTTTAATGAAACAAATATTTTAATGAATTGGGGGAGGACCTCTTCATTTAAGTATTAACATTACCTTTTGTACTGGTGTGTTTGAGCTTGTTTTTGTGAATCTGTGATAGTACTATTTGTTCTGTAAGCTGGAAACAGAAGAAAAAACATACCCTTGGATACCCATAGCCAATAACTGGAAGAAAACAATGTGAACTTCATGTACCTGACCAGAGGGAAGATGGCTATGAGGCGGATTCCTAAAATAGACCTCTTCCCTCTTGTTCACCTCATGGAGGAGCTGTGATCTGGTCCTTGGTATTAGTGGATATGGTTGATGAAGGTTTCCAATATGGTTCAAGCCAAAAACCAGGAAAGATTTCTAGCTTCAACCTCATATTTCCACTCTTTTCATGTTAGAAATGGGAATGTTTCTATTCAAGTTTCAACACATTTGTTCTTAATTTACAGAGAAGAGTTACCTCCCCAGCAATTTAACCTATGGATGACATGCCTGGATGTCATATATTATTTTTACTTTATGTGTAGGAGTATCTTGCTTGCATGGATGCAAGTGCATCCATGTTGTACAATGCCCATGAAGGTCAGAAGAAGGTGTCAGATCCCCTGGAACTGGAGTTACAGACAGTTGTTAGCCACCATGTGGGTGCTGGGAACCAAACCTGGGTCCTCTGCAAGAGCAGTCAGTGCTCTTAACCACTGGGCAATCTCTCCAGCCCCTACCACTGATTTTTTTAAAAGAAACAAGTATATTTTCAGGTTCTTCCAGAGTATTGATTGATTGGCTGGACTCACAGTTATACAGTAATTGATTAACCAACAACCAAGATTACAAAGTAAGAGATGTTATGACAGGTGATTTTTCTTGTTCCACTTTTGCTGATGACATTAACTTTTGAAAATGATCGCTTACAGAATGAAGAAAAAGAGCGCAAAGTGAAAACCAGATTTCCTAGGAACAAATCAGCCCATTCTGTGGCCTTGGTATGGGAGCTACACACACACTTTCGCATGTACTGGACAATCACTGATATAAGTCAACACGGGACTGAAGGAACACAAAAATGCAAGGATTTATAGGATTCTGAAAGTTTGGATGTTATAATTAGATTCATGTAAATACCTTGTGTCTTGTTTACCAAAATATTTTATGGAGATGATTAAGATGTCTACACAGAAAACACATCTGTTCCTAGTATTATAAAACAAAAACCTGTGGATCATTTCCTACAGAGTCAACAGAAAGGCATATGAGGGCTGATGAGACTGAGGTCAGCACTCCTACACACTTCCTGTGAACTTCCTGTCTTTCACCTAATTGCATTGTTAGGATGAGCATCTTCCACAGCTGAGGAATGCCTCTCTTGTACAAATCATAAGGAATAATAATGCGATACTGATAATATAATTACTAATAATGTAATAATAGCTGAACATTTCAAAAAGCTAGAAGAAAAGAATTTGAATATTTCTACCATGGAGAAATGGCAAAAGTTTCAAGAGGTAAATGTCTTTTACCTGGTTTATTCACAATGTATACATGTGCTAAAAACACCACGTGCTTCTTCACATATATGTGCAATTGCTAGATCTTTATGTGTTTGTAAAAAATAATTAAACTCGCCCAGGAGTTGATGCTGGGCGATCACCAGCCACTAGTCAGAACGGCTTACCTTGGAGACCTAGAGCCACAGTGTTGGCAAAGCTGCTGCCAGGCCTTGGCTAGAGATTTACTACATCCATCCTTGGAAGAGGAAAAGAAAAAAACATAGAAAGAAATGGCCAGTTCAAAGTCCAAGTTCTTATTTCACAATGTAAAATGTCCAGCTTGCTACAAGATGGCCACAGATGTCAGCCATGCTCAGAGAGTGGTTCTTTGTGTAGGTTGTTAACAGTGCCTGGCCAGCCTACAGGAGGAAAGGCCTGACTCACAGGAGACTGTTCATTTAGAGGAAAGCAGCACTAATGACCCGTACAACGTCCTGCATTTGTGTTTTCTCACAGAAGGCCTTATATAAGTTCAGTTTCTCTACCAAGACAATGTAATTATGTTTGATTTTGTACAATGTGATTATGTTTGATTTTTCTAAGCTATACAATAATCTCCTATTTTAATGTCAATTTTTTCAATAAAGTTTTAATTATGGGGAAAAATAATTTAAACTTATTTTCCTTTAAAAAAAATAATAAAATGCAGTATATTATACCTTCATGTTTTATTAAATTGACTCTCATACTCTGAATATTTTTCAAAAGCACATTAACATACCCTTCCAGCAGTGATTATTAGGCTTGTTAAATAAGAACCAATAATAGACCTACACAGCATGGAACAGAATATTTAGTGGTGAGACAGACATTCTATGTTGGATATTTCTGTGTGATGTAAAAACTCACACTTTGGACATGACCCTATAAGTATCCATTATCAACTACCAAGCCACTGGACTAGAGAACTTAAATGGCTTTGCATAGGACATTGCACCCAGGAATACAAGAAGAACATCACAACTGGGGAGCATGCTTTCCCCAGAACTGACTCTGGAGCTCTGTGAGAAGTTGCTAGATCCTCTCAACATCTAGAAAGTATATTAGTTACTTTTTCCCTTGCTATCACAAAATACCTGACGAGAAAATTAAGGCAGGAAGGGTTTATTGTTTGAAATGCAGTTTGAAGGTGTCATGGTGGGGAGACATGGCAGTGATATCGGCTCTGGCTGTGCCAGGGACCTCACAGCAGAAGGACATAAGTTCTAGTCGGGAAGCATAGAGCAACAGACACTGGCGCTCAGCTCACGTTCCCCAGTTCATCAGTCTGGGAACACCGTACATGGGATGGTGCAGGTCACATTCACCATGCATCTTTCCACCGCCATTAAAGAGCTCTGGAAAAACACACACACACACACACACACACACACACACACACACACAGGTACGTCTCCCTGGTAACTCCACATCCAGTCACGTTAAAGATTGGAATTAAGCCTCACAGAAAGTGTCCTGCTTATGTTCTGTTATTTCTTATGAAATTTTATTTATTTAAGTTTTACTGAGATTTTGCACATTTCATGCAACAGTTGTTAATCAAATTTAGACCCCCTCCTCCATACGCACACCCCCACCCCCACCCCCAACCAGACCTCGTGTATTTGACTATTCATGTCAAGTCCTATCCAGTCATCTACAATGGAACCTCTTCACCTAAGACTCGTGGAACATAGCAGAATGGGGTAGAGAGAAAACTAGTGCATCTCTCAACTCTCAACAGTGAAGGCTCCTATACAACAGAATTCGATTTACACAAAAGGCCACAACCGTCCAACTTTTAGAATAAGAGCCTGCAGAGTGTATACCCCTGGATAGGACTCCTATATCAAACCTCTCCCACCCATGGCTCAGGGACCATTATAGAAGAGAGGGGCCAAAAGATTGTGAGAGCCAGGGTTGGTCCATGAACATAGGGAAGCAAAGGCTTCCAGGCCACTGGAACCTTGCACACATGAACTTATGTTCTTTCTTTCTTTCTTTTTCTTTATTTCTTTCTTTTTTTTCTTTTGGTCTTTTTGAGACAGGGGCTCCCTGTAGCTCCAGCTTGCCTGGAACTCACTCTGTAGACCAGGCTGGCCTCAAACCCACCTGCCTCTGCCTCCTGAGTGCTTGGATTAAAGGTGTGTACCACTACACCCAGCTCCTGTTATGTCTTAATGCTATCATTACTGAATATCAAGGAGAACCTAGAGATTCAGACCCTAATGTCCTTCAAACATGGACAAGTTTATCTTACTGGATAGAAATGACTACATAACAGTCACAAAAAGGGAGATCCAATGTTATATGAAATATGCAGTGGAATGTTACTCACCCCGGAAAATAAATAGCCCATACCCTATTGGGCACTTACAAATCTGTTGTTAGCAGGGCTGGAGAGATGGCTCAGCAGTTAAGAGCACTGACTGCTCTTGCAGAGGACCCAGATTCTATTCCCAGCACCCACATGGTAGCTACTGTCCTTAACTCCAGTTCCAGGGAAACCCAAAGCCCTCTTCTGACCTCTGCGGCACTATATGACACGGGTGCACTCACATACATGCAGGCAATACACTCGTACACATAAAATAAAAATAATAAAATATTTAAAAAACAAAATCTGTGGTTAGCATGGATTTCACGTGATATTGTTTTTGCCAGAATGAACACTTAGCATCATCATTACTGTCTGCTATGTAAAAATGGGTCTGTTCCAGCCCCATGTGCTCAGCCTGCTTTCCTATACAGCCCAGAACTGCCTGCTCAGGGGTGGTGCCACCCACAGTGTACTGGGCTCTCCCACATCACTCAACAAGAAAATATCCAATAGACATGCCCACAGGCCAATCTGATAGGGGAAATTCCCCAATAGAGGTTCCTCATCCCAGGAGTGTCAAGTTGATGACCAAAGCTCTCCAGCACAATGGGGAAGGTGCTCTCCACCACCACCCCCATCCCTGCTATTACTGAGGAGCATTGGTAGTTAATAGCTACTGGGAGAATCACCCTTCTTTAGGGGTTAGCCACTGACAAGTTTCCCATGGATGGTTCCAATGGATGGCCCCACAGCCATGCATAGGCAGCACTAATTTTTCATGGGTTATAAAAAATTTTTAAAGAAGACATAAAGTTGGGAAGAGGGCATGTTTGGCAGATAAGGGAGGAGTTGGAGGGGAAAAACGAGGGATGGAGCTGATATTTCATTGAATGCATGTATGAAATGATCAAGAATAAAGAAAAATCTTTATTTACTTTTATTTTATGTATAGGAGTGTTTTGCCTGCACAACACTATGTTCATCCATGTCATGCAATGCCCACAGAGAACAGAAGAGAGCATTAGATCCCATAGAACTGAAGTTACAGACAGCTGTTAGCTGCCATGTAGGTGCTGGGAACCGAACCCAGGTCTTCTACAAGAGCAGTCAGTTAGGGCTGGAGAGATGGCTTAGTGGTTAAGAGCACTGACTGCTCTTGCAGAGGACCCAGGTTCGATTCCTAGCACCCACATGGCAGCTAACAATTGTCTGTAACTCCAGTCCCAGGGGATCCAACAGCCTCTTCTGTCCTCCTCGGGCCTTGCATGACACAGGTGCACTTACCTACCTGCAGGCAATACATGCATACACATAAAATAAAAAAATAAATAATTTTTAAAATTTTTTTAAGTTAAAAAAATTAAAATAGGGGGAGAGAGAAGTGTCTCAGCAGTTCAGAGCACTGGCTGCTCTTCCAGAAGACCAGGGTTCAGTTCCCAGCACCCACATGCTGGCTAACAACTGTCTGACGCCCTCTTCTGGCCGCCACAGGTTTGCACACACATGGTACACTTACATACATGCAGGCAAAACACTCATACACATAAAATAAAAATAAATCAAAAATTTAAACTACATAAAAAGCAAATAAAAAAATTCATTCCTCATATGAAAACAAAAGAGAACATTAACTGAATGTGGTATATTATACTATTTGTTGAATTAAATTAACTCTAGCACTGAATATTTGTGGGCATTGTATGCATGTATTTCTTCATTCATGTCTTCATATGTGCGTACAAAAACATGTATGCATACATACAAGCAAATGTCAGAGGACAACCTTGGGTGTCACACCTCAGGTGCCATTCACCTTTTTCTGAGACAGTGTCTCTGTCCGGTCTGGAACTTGCCTAGTAAACTAGGTTGGCTGGCCAGCAAGCCCCAGAAGTCCCCCTGTCTCTACCTTCCCAGGGCTGGCATTACAAGCATGCACCCCTAGTCCTAGCTTTTAATACTGTGAATATTTTATGTGTTTGTTTTTGAGACAGTGTCTCCTTGTAGCCACGGCTATCCTGGAACTCACTATGTAGATGAGGCTGACCTTGATCTCACAGAGATCCACCTGCCTCTGCCTCCAGATAATACTGTGAATGTTTTTTAAAGGCATATATATCTGCCTTTCTCCTAATGCCAACTAGACATGATAAATGAGAACTACAGTCTCAAGGTCCACATGATATGGAATGGAATACAGGCTGCTGATACAGACACAGTGCTTGTTGCATAGCTGTATGTGGAACAAAAGCTCTGGCTTATAAAAAGAACTTGTGAGCACTCCCATCAAAGACAATGGTGTTGCTGGGTAATAGAATGCAAGTTGTTTCTAAAGATCTGCTACCTAGGTTAGGTAATACAAGAAGTAGGGAGCACGTTTTCCATCAAAGACTATGTAATTTATTTTTCCTGTAACCAAAGTCTTGACAAGAAGCAATTTTAAAAGAATGGGGTTTATTCGGCTTACAGGTATGTATGATCACCATGGCAGAGAACGACTGGCTCTCAGCCGTGATGACAGATGCATGAATGAGGCTACCTGTTCCCATTTCAACTGACCTGGAAGCAGATAAAAGGGAACCCTGATTCTCACATGGCTTTTCCCTGTCTAGTCAGTCTGTGTGTTCAGTTCATGGGATAGTACTACCATATTTATAGTAGGTGTTTCCTCCTTAGTTAAACATCTGGAATAACCTCACAGGCACACTCAGAGATGTGTCCCCACACATCCAGTCAAGTTGATAATGAAGACTAATTATCATGGACTGATATCTGGAGTCTTGTGAACTCCTGCTGGATCCTATCAGTGTCAGAACTTGTCCTCAACTGAGGCCAGGCGTGGTGGCACACGCCTTTAATCCCAGCACTCGGGAGGCAGAGGCAGGCCGATCTCTGTGAGTTTAAGGGCAGCCTGGTCTACATAGTGAGTTCCAGGCCAGCTGAGGCTACAGGGAGACCCTGTCTCAAAAGGACAAAAAAAAAGCAGTCATCAACTGGTTGAAAAAGAACTACTTGGTATATAGATGACAGTTCCAAGGCAGATCTACAACATCCTCAGAAAAAGGACATTACTCTATTCCAAACAAGGCACCCAAAAATCAGTTTGTGGGGCTCAAGTGCCTGTGAGCCATATTACAATAGGTGAAACCCTCATGATGGGGAATTTATGATTCATGGACAGTGTCCAATGGCCTAGTCATAGGTCAAGCAGGAAGATAAAGAAAATTTGGCTTCCAGGTCCAGAAGATGCCGGGAATCCACAAGCAGATAGCCTCATGTGGTCGTGAAAGTGTCCACTTGGATCCACAAAACAGGTGGATATAGGGAAGCTGTTGCAATGAAGGTATGAAGTGGATCTTGGCATGTTTCTCCTGCCATCTTCCAGGCACATAATACAATGAGACCTATTCTGTTGGCCAACAGATGGGATAGAGGACGCCAGTGACTAAGAGATCCCCAGTGGGAAACAGAATATGCTGGCACTAGGCTACAAACAGGACTTGACATGATGAACAAACTGTGGACTGGGCTTGGCTTTACTGGGGGGTAATGCAAATGCTCCCAGAGTACAGACAAACCAGGATGAACAATGTTGCATGGATTTAGATGTCAGTTCCTCAGACCAAAGTTCAAACTATACTGTCTACTCATGGGCAGAGAGATGTCCTCCTCAGAAAAATGGCTTGACAGGGAAATGCAATGTATAAATGAAGCAATGGTTGTCTAAAACGGGAAGACAAAGCAATGAAGTTGCCTGGTACTGTAGCCTGATTAACAACACGGCAGACCCAGGCAGGGGTGTTATTACCGATGCTCAACTATTGACAAAGCAGGTGTGGAGAAAAGGCTCATTGGTCAAGAGCACTTGGTACTCTTCCAGAGGACCCAATTTCTGTTCCCAGCGCCCACATGATGGCTCACAACCATGGAACTCCAGTTCCAGGAAATCTAATGCAGTCTTCTGGCCTCTGTGGGCAGCTGTATGCACAGGGTATGCATATATACATTCATGCATACATACATACACCTAAAATAAATAAACAAGGGGCTGAAGAGATGGCTCAGCAGTTTAGGGTACTGGATGCTCTGGCAGAGGACCCAGGTTCAATGCCCAGCACCCACACGGTGGCTAACAACCATCTGTAACTCCAGTTCCAAAGCCCACTTCTGACTTCCATGGGCATTGCACAACATGGGTGCACTTACATGCATGCAAGCGAAACACTCATACACATAGTCTGGAACTATTGGACACTGATTACTACTGGGTGAGGGAGAGTAGGCCTTACTTATGATCTCTAGATAGGCTGACTGGACTCCAGTAGATGAATTGAACCAAAGGACATCTGGGCACAAATGCTTGACTGGATAGAACTTAACATGTATGGCAGAATACATGAGGTCTGGTGGGGGGGGCATGGATCGGGGAGGGCGCCTAAATTTGATTAAGTACTGTTGTATGAAATGTACAAAATCTCAATAAAAAGTAAAATATAAATATAAATAAACAAATCTCTATATGCCTTATTATATATAATAGAGTACATTAAATTGGGCAGAGGTCAGTAAGGGGAGGTGGGGATAGAGGAGGGGATCTAAATAAGATCAAATTATACTGTATGAAAATCACAAAACTTCAATAAAAAATTTAAAATTTTTAAAAAGAAAAAAGAGGGGCTGGAGAGATTGCTCAGTGGTTCAGAGCACTTGCTACTGTTCCAGAGGACCCAGGTTCTGTTCCTAGCACCCACGGTGGCTAACAACCACCTGCAACTCCAGTTCCAGAGGATCTGATGTCCTCTTCTGACCTTCATGGACATTGCAGGATGTGGGTGCACTTAAATACATGCAGGCAAAACTTTCATACACATAAAATAAAAATTAAATTAAAAAATTTTTAAATAAAAGAAAAATCAAGAAGAAGTATATGTAAGGATGGATGCCACAGTGAAACCAATCACTTTGCATGCTAATTTTAAAAACTAATAAAAATAGTCAGAAGAGCCAGGCATGGTGATGCATGCCTTTAATCCAGCCCTGGGGAAGCCAAGGCAGGCAGATCTGTTTGAGATCAAGTCCAGCCTGGTCTACATAGTGAGTTCCAAGGAAGAAGACCCTGTTTCAAAAAGACCAAAAAAGGGGGGGCAGAGGAGGGGCTGGAGAGATGACTCAGCAGTTAAGATGCAGCTGAGTGTGATGGCACACGCCTTTAATGCCAGCACTTGGGAGGCAGAGGCAGGTGGATCTCTGTGAGTTTGAGGCCAGTCTGGTCTACATAGGCAGTTCCAGGCCGGCTGGGGCTACAGGGAGACCCTGTCCCTCAAAAAGACCAAAAAAAAAAACAGTGGCTGCTCTTGCAGAGGACCTGGATTCAGTTCCCAGCACCCACATGGCAGCTAACAACTGGCCATAGCTCCAGTTCTGGGGAATCTGATGCCCTCTTCTGGCCTCTACGGGCATTGCATAACATGGATGCACTTAGAAGCATGCAGGCAATACATTCATACACATAAAATAAAATAATACAAATGAAAAAGAAAACTATTTTTGTCATATCCCTAGACAAGTGAAATTTCTTACTGTATACTAAATATGGATCTTTTTATTTATAGACAAGTATACTTTACACCACTCATCAAAGAAGCTTTTTTTGCAACAGATGGTGGTTATCACAAAGTTCCACACCTGGTCACACACAGAGACTATATGCCTGAGAGATGCCCAGCCCTAAGTGGCACACCTACAGTGGAACCTCTACACCTAAGGCTCATGGAACATAGCAGAACAAGAGGTAGAGAGAACACTAGTGCACCCCCCAACTCTCACCATTGAAGCTTCCTCATACAACAGTGTGCCATGCACACAGAAGGCCACAGCTGGCTAAGTTTCAGAGAACACGAGACTGCAGAGTGTGTGTCTGGGTAGGACTCCTACATTAAACCTTACCCACCTACTGTTCAGGGACCATTGCAGAAGAAGGAGTGGAAAGATTGTAAGAGCCAGGGTTAATGTGTGAACATAAGGAAACAAGTTTTCAGGCCACTGGAAACTTGCTCATATGAAGTTGCAACAATGATGCCAGCCTGGGCAAGACCCAAGTCAACTCAAACAGACAAAAACCCAGCAAGAACAGGGGAAATGGGCAGCAGGCCCCATCCCTAGCCAAAGAGCTACTAGCAACTGATTGCTGCTGGGTGAGGAAGAGTAATCTTCATTAAGAGAGTCTCTCTAGCTAGGCTAACTAGAGTCCAGTGGATGAACTTGCACCGAGGGACATCTGGGTTCAAATGCTTGGCCAGATAGGACTTAATGTATATGACAAAATGCATGGTATCCAGTTGGGGGCGGGGTAGGGATATGGGTGTACAGATGGGAGGGGCCTAAATTTGATTAAGATCTAGTAGATGAAATGCACAAAAACTTTTTTTTTTTTGGTCTTGTTGAGACAGGGTCTCCCTGTAGCCCCAGCTGGCCTAGAATTCGTTATGTAGACCAGGCTGGTCTCCATCTCACAGAGATTGCCTGCCTGTGCCTCCTCAGTACTGGGATTAAAGGTGTGTGCCACCATGCCCAGCTAAAAAAGATTTTTAAAAATTTTAATTAGCAGGAAAAAGAAACTATTTCTTTCAGGAAAAAAAAAACAGAAATTTGGAAACATAGATATTGTTTGAAATGTCACTTTGGCAAATTATGTGGTCTGACACCCAGCACTGAGGCAATTAGTAACTGGTTGTTCAAAGTACTCACTGCCAATGGACCATTGCTAAATTCCTCCTTACTAATTGCCCTTGACTAAAGGGAACTGTTAGAATCCCAGACTAGGCACTGCTCAAGTTATTCATCAGCTACCTTCCATCCGCATCATTGATTCTAGGACCCCTGCTGCTACAGGGAGAGACAGACAACCTACCCAGAGCCTATCTGTGGGTCCTCTGATTTTAAAGATCTATGCATGGTGATACATCCCTCCTACACCCATCTAATGGACACATCTAAACTAGATATGTCCCTCCTCCTCACTCCCCCCCACATCCTTCCCAGCAATTCTGGCCCCTCTGCCTGGTATGTGAGAATCAGGGACAGCTTGACTGCAGACTAGTGCTCTGAAACTTTTCTCCTTCCTCTGAGACCTGAAAGAAGATGCCCTCCACTTTGTCTTATGACCCAAACTCTTGTCTCAGGGCCTTCACCATGCTGCTGTCTGTCTGTCTGTCTGTATGTATGTATGTATGTATGTATGTTTGTATGTATGTTCATGGTGTTAATAACTCCTCCTTAAAAAATTACATGGGGCTAGAGAGATGGCTCAGCAGTTAACAACACTGGTTATTCTTGCAGAAGACCCGGGTTCGAATCCCAGCACCCACAAGGCAGCTAACAACTGTCTGTAACTCCAGTTCCAGGGGATACGACAGCCTCTTCTGTCCTCCGCAGGCATTGCACAACATGGATGCACTTACCTACATGCAGGCAATACACAAATACACATAAAAATGTTTTAAACAATAAAAATTACATCACAGCCAGGGTGCATGGTGGTGCAATCCTTTAATCCTAGCACTCAGGAGGCAGAGGCTGGTAGATCTCTATGAGATTGAGGCCAGCCTGGTCTACATGGTGGGGCTACAGGGAGACCCTGTCTCAAAAAGACAAAAAAAAAATTATGTGCATACAGGGTGGCGCATATTAATACAGATAAATACAGTACCTACAAAGGCCACACGAGGGCATCAGATCCCCTGGAGCTGGAGTTACAGATGTTTGTGAGCAGCCTCATGTGGGAACTCTGCATAAGCAGTATGTAACCATTGAGCCTTCTCTCCAGCCCCAATAATTCTTCAGAAAAACTTCTAACCCAAAAGGGCAATCTGCCTCCATGTTCCCTTTGAAACCTATACAAGACTTTTCAGGAACCAGCTCTCCACACATCTTCCCTGTGTGTGGCACACGTCCAGTGACTGTTAACAATAGAGCTATAAATGCCAAGTTTAGCCTTAACTTTAGGCAGTACTAAATTCCTTCTCAGTAGCATAGCTATTCCTCAGATACACGGGATCGTGCCTTACACCTGATTTAAGGGGGGGGCGGGGATTAACAGTACAGAGTCCCTAATTCTAGCATAGACCACCATCTAGTGTTGAAAACGAGGCATTGCTCTCAGGGTGACAAAGTACAATAGTCAACCCACATCACACACAGGATCTCTGGGCACACACTGTACAACCCCAACACAAACGCGGGGGGTGGGGTGGGGTGGGTATCTAATTCTTTGATTTTTATATGACTGCCCATAAAATTTGATTCACAAATACATCAATCAAGAAATGGACCGATGAATCAGACAGTTCTGAAAAGGAAAAGTATAAGTGGCTAAGAAATATATGGGAACAAGTTCTTTATCATCAGAATCCCAGCAGTCTGGAGGCAGAGGCAAGCAGATCTCTGTGAGACAGAGGCCAGCCTGATGTAAATAGGGAGTTACAGGGCATCTGGGGCTTCAGGAAAATGAAAGAAAGGAAGGAAGGAAAGGAGGGAAGGGGGAGGGGGGAGGAGGGAGGAAGGAAGGAAGGAAGGAAGGAAAGAAGGAAGGAAGGAAGGAAGGGGGGAGGGAGGGAGGGAGGGAGGGGGAAGGAGAGAAAGAAAGGATGAATGAATGAATGAAGAGAGAGGAGAATGGGGAGGGGAAGGGAGGGAAGGGAAAAAGGGAAAGGAAGGGAAGAAAAGTAAAGAAAAAAACTACCAACTACAGGGCCAACAAGATGGCTCAGCAGGTATAGGTACTTGTCGCCAAGCCTAACAACCTGAACTCAATCTCTGGTACATAAATGGCGGAAAGAACTGACTCCTGTAAATTGTCCCTCTAGCTCCATACATGCCCTGGCACGCTTGTGCCTGCATACAATTGATCGTTTTTAAAAGGTTTTAAGATTTGTGTGTGTTTATACCACGTGTGTGGTGCCCACAGAGGCCAGAGGAAGGCTTCAGGAGCTAGAGTTACAGGCAGCTGTGAGCCCTCCAACAGAGGTGCTGGAAACCAAACTCAGGTCCTCTGGAAAAGTAGCAAGCACTCTTAGCCGCTGAGCCATCTCTCCAGACCCAGAAAGATTTTTTTTTAAATAGAATATCTTCATGTTCAAAAATACTCACAAATTATGTATAGAAGGCGTCTGCCTCAGCATGGCCCCTGAAAAGGATATCATCTTTTTTTAACCATTGATTGGTATATCATACTTTGAGAGATGATGTGTTTGATCATGGAATCTCACATACGCATACATTGCACTTTGACTGTATTTAACCCTTCACTCTCTCTTGTCTCACTGGCCCTGGCGCTGGACCCTCTGAGCCCTCAAATAACCTCCCACAATCATCATTTATTTTGGTCTTTGTCTCCCGATTCGCTGGTTCCTCCAATGGGCGGGGCCTGACGCGTCTGTGAACTGGGAAGGGAAGCCCGGAGCCATCTTGGGATGGAATCGGGGAGCCGCCGGTAGAGCGTGATGGTGTAGGAAACTTGCAGCCAGCACAGCAACTCAAAGACCTGGGGCGAGATCAGTGGCCCCGGAGGCCTGAGCGAATGCGGGACTATGGGCGTGGCACGGTCTGATAAGGCGGGCTCTGAGTAGCGGTGGCACGGGGCTAGGCACAGGGTACTCAATTCCTTTGTAAGTTAATAAACTCACATAAAATATATTATATGCTTTGTCTAATAGTGCAGGAGACCCAGAGAGAATTCGGGCCACGGTCTTTTTTGAGACCGGGTCTTCCTGTAGCTCCAGCTGTCCTGGAACTCACTATGTGGACCAGGCTGGCCTTGAACTCACAGAGATCCACCAGCCTCTGCCTCCCAAGTGCTGGGATTAAAGGGGTGCACCACCACACCCCGCATTTTTTAACCATAGTCCTCATATAAGAGAAAAGATGTGGCATTTACCTTTGTGAGCTTCATTTAATTCACTTAATGGGAAGACCTCCAGTTCTGATCATTTTCCCGCAATTTTAAATACACCAACCTTTCTTCTATTTAAGTGTTTTTTAATCTTATCTTTTTTTTAGTTTTTGAATAGTTTTAAATTGTGTGTGTGTGTGCGCAGGTTTGTGCATGTGATCGCAATTCCCACGGAAGACGGTGTTGGATCTCCTGGAAGTGGAGCTACAGACAGTTGTGAGCCACCTGATGTCGGTGCTGGAATCCAAACCTGGGTCTTTTCCAAGGACCTGTGCTCTTAACTGCTGAGCCATCTCTCCAGCCCCTAGCTGCTTTTGGTTTTTGTTTGTTTGTTTGTTTATTTATTAACATACGTTCATTGTTCATAGAGATAGGCTTCATAAATATATTTTCTGGGGCTGAGGACTCGGGGTTCAGTTCCCAGAACCCAACATAGAGGCAAGCCTAAAATACATGAGACCTGGTCTTGAAAGAAGGAGGGGAGGGAGGGAGGGGGAGGGGAGGAAGGAGAAAGGCTGGCAAGGGGAGGTAGAAAAGAGAAGGAAGAGGAGGGGAAGGAAGGAAGGGAAGGGGAAAGGGGGTGGGAAGGAAGGAATAGTTTAATAATCTGGGACCATATTTGGTTGGGTTATGCACATCCTCCTCTTCTAATAATGCACTTCGCAACCCAGCTCCTTCACCTTCATGTCAGACACACACACACCCCTCTGTAAACAAAGCACCTAGAAACTCAGAACCCCTCAACTGCCCCACCTGCATCAGGCTACACATACACCCCTCCCTGAACAATATTTTTCTCCACCTCTAACAACAAATTTAGACAATTTCCATTCCTATATATTCCCAATGTATCTGGGGGACAAAGAATAGAAAAGCTGATGTAGCCTGAACTGGTTTTAGGTGAATGTGCAGTAAAGCAAATTGTAGAGAATCCCCTACTTACCATCTTATACGTGTGCATAATTAGGAATGCATATGATTAAAATCAAATGCATTATGGGAAGAGACATTCGCAATAGGAAAAATTAGTATATGACCTAATCTGTCATCAAAATAGAGAACTGCCCAGACTATGCCCCTTAGTAATCAGCTCCTCCTTCCTTTAAATCTAATAAAAATAAATCCATATGCAGTATGGCCTGGGGAGTCTGCTTTCCCCACATGTCCCTCAGCATGGGTCCATCCGCTGGTGCCTGGTCAACGCACCAAAAGTCCCATCCCTGTAAGGGACTCTGTCGTGCTCCCAACAGCCATCAGTTGCCAAAAAAGTTCCTTAGGTTGGGTTGAGATTTTTTTTTAATTTTATTATTTTTTAATTTTATGTGTATGCATGTATTGCCTGCATGTAGGTAAGTACAGCCATGTTGTGCAATGCCCACGGAGGTCAGAAGAGGCTATCGGATCCCCTGGGACTGGAGTTACAGTTGTTAGCTGCCATGTGGGTGCTGGGATTCAAACCCGGGTCTTCTGCAAGAACAACCAGTGTTCTTAACTGTTGAGCCACCTCTCCAGCCCCAGGGTTGAGATTTCTTACCCACTTCCCTATGTCTATGCTGGGATTTTGTCTGATTTGAGCTTGTATGGAGTACATTGAATTGGGCAGGGACACCAGAGGAGGGGAAGTTCAGGTGGGTGAGGGGATCTAAATATTATCAAATTATATTGTATGAAATCGCAAAAATTCAACAAAATAAATAAAATTTTTAATTTTTTTTAATAAAAATCTTTTTAAATACCCCAGGCTGCTAACCCACATGGGCCACCATCAATCTTTTTCTTTTATGTGTATAAGTGCTTTACCTGCATGGTTGTAAGGGCACATGTGTGCAGTACCTATGAAAGCCAGAAAAGGGCAACGAGTCCCCTAGAACGAGAGTTACCACCATTGTTAGAGGCCACGTGCGTGCTGAGAACTGAACCTGGGTCCTCTGCAAGGTAGCCAGTGCTTTCAACAGCTAAGCCGTCTCTCCAGCCCCATCCACCATTAATCGTAATGCTGTATCCCTCTCTTTAAATAAAATTACCTCACTACTTTTGCAAATCTGAGCCCTTATTTCAATCCTTTGAATCAGTCTGTGCTGGATAGCTTTAGTTGTCAACTTGACACACCTGCTTAAAAGGAACCTCAGCTGAGGCATTTTCTCCATTAGACTGACCTGTGGCCATGTCTGTGGGGCATCTTTTTGATTGTTGAGTGATGTGGGAGGGCCTGGTCCACTATTGGAGGTGTCACCCCTGGGCAGGTGGTCCTGTATTGTATAAGAAGCAGGTTGAACCTGGACCTGAGAAGCAAGCCAGTAAACAGCTTTCCTCCATGGTCTGGGCTCCAGGTTTCTGCCCTGAGTTCCTGCCTTGGCTTCCCTTGATGATGGTTGTACTTGTGAGCCAGTTATCATAGCAATAGAAAGCTAAGACAGAAGCCAAGAACTCGGAAATGGAACCTGACCACCAGTAACACCTTCAGGAAAGGACTGGGTGCATGTGTAACCTGCTGAGCAGATGCTGAAAGACAGGCACTGAGCTGCCAGCAGCAAAAGGCAAGGAGAGCACACTCCTGTCCCACCAGAGGGCAGGCTCCTCTCCAAAGCTCCAATATTCATGAGGAAAATCATTGGAATTGGTCTTTTCCATAACTGAAGCCATCTGGTGTTCTCAAACAGAATGTAAAACCTACTCATGACTGACTCACAATAACTGGAAAATATTATCTTCCATGAGCAAGAAACGTGAATGATACAAATACAAAAATGAGCCCCCCACATTGTGAGAACGCTCTTTGTGGTGCTGGGGATTGGACTCAAGGTCTCATATATGCTGCCCAAGTGCCTTACCACTGAGCTACATCCCCAGCCCTGTGAGGACATGTTTAAAGGAGTTGTAAGATTAATATGAATTCAGGGCTGGTGAGATAGCTCAACAGGTAAAGGCAATTTCTGTGCAAGCCTGGTGACCTGAGTTCAATCCCTGAAACCCACAAAAATGTGGAAGGAGTGAATCAGCTCCACAAAGTTGTCCCTCTGACTTCCAGATGTGCACCATGGCACATGCACCCATATACACACATCATACACACAAAAAAAATTTTTTTATTTAATCTGGGGCTAGAGAGATGGCTCAGCAGTTGACAGCACTCAGAGGAGCTGACTTCAGTTTCCAGCACCCACGTTAGGTGATTCACAACTACCTGTAACTCCAGCTCCAGGGAACCCAACACCCTGTTCTGGCCTCCTTGAGCACCTGCACACATGTGACATAGCCACACACACACACACACACATATAAATCATGACCTCACAGCAGCTGTGGTTGCCTGTCAAGGTCAAGCCAGTCAACATTCTAACATGGAGAGGTATGGGGCTCATGAGCTCCCATTGCTGACTGAGGAGCTATTGACAGTTGATGGTTTCTGAGGAGGAAGAGTCAGTTTTCTTTCAGGGTGTGTTTCTTGATAGTTAGAACACACTTCACTGGATAGCCCCACACCCATGAGTATATGGTCAGCACAAATTGGACTCAGTAGATTAGTTTAAAGGGAAATAGGGGAAGGTAGAAAGATGGATCAGTAGTTAAAAGCACTGGCTGCTCTTGCAGAGGACCCAGGTTCAGTTCCTAGCACCCACATGGCAGCTCACACCTATCCATAACTCCAGTTCCAAGGGATCTAATGCCCTTTTCTGGACACCGTGGGCATTGCATGCACATGGTGCACATATATACATGCAGGCAAAATATTCATACATATAAAAATATAAATAAGTAACAACTCAAACTATAGAACAGAAAAGGCACTTCCATGCCCTCCCTAGGTACCCCACTCTCCAGGAACGTCCACATCTGGCTTTTCAGAAACTCTCTGACCTGTGTTGTTTGGTTAGGTTTGGTTGGTTGGTTTGTGGGCTGGTTGGCTGGTTTGGGTTTTTTGAAACAGAGTCTCATGTTAGCCCAGGCTGTCCTCAAACTCCCTACATAGGTAAGGATGACCTTGGATTCCTGATCCTCCTGCCTCTAAGTGCTGGCACCACCATGCCCAGCTAAACCCTCTCATTTGGGATTTTGCGGTGATTTGACAACATAGGAACAGAGTAAATCAGGACTGTTGGTGATCAGCCTTCCCCTCCCTTAGAGATTGGAGGGTGGAGCTGAAAACTCACAGTCTTCCAATCCTGCCTTGGTCCTTCCCATGAACAGCCCCCATCCTGAAGCGAACTAGGGTCCACCAGACTGCAGTGAATTCAGTCCCATGCAAAAGGACATTGTTAGGTTAAAGATGTAGCTCAGTAGTAGAGGCTATCCTGACACGCATGCTCAAGACTGGGGATTTGTTCCTTAGCACTGAAAATGAAAATTACTATTATTAAGTAATTAAAATTATTCTTCAGAGGTTCTAAAGATTTTTGAGGAGCACGTCGCTTGTTGTCACCTCCAATGACGCCCAGGTGCTGCCTGGCTGCCAGGAGCCGCAGCCCCAGGGTCTCACTATGCAGCCCCGACTGGCCTGGAACTGAGTAAGATCCACCTGCCTCTGCCTCCTGAGTGCTGGGATTAAAGGGGAGCGGGGTATGTGCATGTGAATACATTGCCCACCAAAGCCAGAAGAGGGTGTTGATTCCCTGGATTTGGAGTTCCAGGCAGTTGTGAGCTTCCTCAGTGTCTCCTCCAGAAAGAAAAAAATTGATACCTTGCATCCTGGAAGTTCATTTAGGAGTCTGCAGTTAAGGACTTTTTGAAACCTGGACATGGCTAATCAAGGAGCAACAAGACCCAACAGGCCAAATACTTCTAGGAGCGTCCGCTGTCAGGCAAGTCAAACCTAGTGCTTGGCTTTGTGAAGGGCCAGTTCCTTGGATTTCAGTAGAGCACCATTGGAGCTGCTTTTCTAACCCAGACTGTATGTCTTGATGACACAACAGTAAAGTTTGAAATATGGGACACAGCTGGCCAGGAGCACTACCACAGCCTAGCACCAATGTGCTGCCAAGGAGCACAGGCAGCCATAGTTGTGTATGACATCACCAATGAGAAGTCCTTTGCAAGAGCAAAAAACTGGGTTAAAGAACTCCAGAGGCAAGCAAGTCCTAATATTGTAATAGCTTTATCAGGAAACAACGTTGATCTACCAAGTGAAAGAGCTGTTGACTTCCAAGAAGTACAATCCTATGCAGATGACAACAGTTTATTATTCATAGACACATCAGCTAAGACATCAGTGAATATAAATGAAATATTCATGACAATAGCTAAAAAGCTTCCAAAGAATGAACTACAGAATCCAGGAGCAAATTTGGCCAGAGGAAGAGTAGAACTTACTGAGCCTGCACAACCAACCAGGAGTCAGTGTTGTTCTAACTAAATCCCCAGTTTGAACTAGCTGGAGTATTCTGCTTCCCAAATGTCAATGACCATGGAGTTGGAGCTTTTAGCCAGCCCAATATGACTTCCAAAAAGAGACTTACGATAGAATCAAGTTTTAATACAGAATTATTTTGAGTGTTTTGAACTTAATTTTAGTAATATGCATGTATCCCTCCAACTAATGTTTCAGTAGAAAGGGAAGTGAGAAGTGTGTGCAACTTCTTCCTCTGGAGAGGTTGAGGGAATGCTTTCTCACCATTAGAGATAAAGGCAGATGACCGTCTGGACCCACAGGAACCATCCACTTTCTCCTGATTGGGACAGTAGTCACATGTGAAAGATGTGGAGATTACTAATGTGGGCTTTTAGAAGACTCAATATTTATGCTTAGCAACTATAGTCAAGCAAATGATCATGTCTTCTATTATTTAAAAGTATACATTCCACATTTTAATAACTTAATCCCAAGAAAATCGTCCCATGTCTCCAGAAAGAAGACTATTAGCAGCATCTAAATTATACTCAGTCCTACTATTTTTTTAATGAGGTTTTAAAAAAGTCAAACGTAACCCTGTCTTGTTTTAGGAATATAAAAACTGCTAAATGCACTTTATTGAATGGTGTTCCCTTCCTGTGAGCGCATCAACAAAACTGAAAAACCAGGTGTCTGTGATTTCTATTTAATCACTGTTGGCCATTACCTATAGGTCTTTTGTTTGGGGCAGGGAGGGGCTCTCATTCCCTATGGACATGGTATAGTTAATGCACTAACAAGTGTGTACATTCAAACTTGATTCTTTTAAATATGATGCTCAGCTGTACTGTAAATAGGGTACTGCATTGTAGTCTCCACGTTTATTTTTTCTGTAATATTTAAGAGCTGCTTAAAAGTATACAAAATGAGCAGGGCGTGGTGGTGCACACCTTTAATCCAAGCACTCGGGAGGCAGAGGCAGGCGGATCTCTGTGAGTTCAAGGCCAGCCTGGTCTACATAGTGAGTTCTAGGACAGCTGGGGCTACAGGGAGACCTTGTCTCAAAAAGACTTAAAAAAAAAGAAAAAGAAGTATACAAAATGTACAGTTACTAAAACAGCTAATTATTTCTTTCCCCCTGTGAGAGAAAGGGGTTTCAGTTGTTCCTACAGGCTAGAACCCTAATAAATGGTGTATCTGTGATTGTAACGTATTACAATGTTAGTAACAACCTTGCAGCCTTGTTTTTCAAAGTCCATTTTTTTTTCATCAGTTCAGTATATTACACTAATTATTTTAGGTATTTTCATTACATGAAATCTACCATGTGTCAGATGATTTATCTATTTAAGTGTTGAACTGCTAGCAGAACTTGTACATTTTACAGTAACTCAGAATTGATAAGGAAAACAGTTCACCAGTATTTAGTTTTATATTGAGGTGCTCAAGTTGGAATAAAGTGGTATGAAAAGAAAAAAAAAAGATTTTCGAAATTGTATTTCAGGCTGTGGGTAGTGGTAAATGCCTATAATCCCAACACTTGGGAGGCTGAAGCAGGGGGATATTGAGTTGGGGGCCAGCCTGGGCAACACAGCCAAAATCTTATTTCAAAAAAATAAACAGCCAGACTTGGTGGCGTACACCTTTAATCCCAGCACTTGGGAGGCAGAGAGAGGCAAATCACTATGAGATGGAGTCCAACCTGGTCTACCTAGGGAATTCCAAGGCATTTGGAGCTACAGGGAAACCTTGTCTAATTAATTAGTATATTTAAAAAAATAGATTTAAAGCCAGGTCTTTAGTCCCAGCACTTGGGAGGCAGAGGCAAGCGGATCTCTGTGAGTTTGGGGCCAGCTGGAGCTACAGGGAGTCCCTGTCTCAAAAAAGACCAAAAAAAAAAAAAAATAGTCGTAAGGCCAGTGGGATGGCTCAGCTGGTAAAGGTACTTGCTGCTGAGCCTGACAACTTGAGTTCTATCCTGAGAGCCACATGCTCAAAAGAGAGAACCAAGTACTAAAAGTTGCAGTGGCACATTCACACAGAGATAAAATGATGATGATGATGATTAGATAGATGATAAATACATACATAGATGTAAAAAATGTTACTCTAAAACAGATGCAGTTATATTTATTCAAAACTGGAGAAAGCAAGTACCAAGCATACACCAGCAAATGAGTACTGTGGAAATAATAACTGTCAAAACACCTGAATGTAATCTAAGCATCTGTCATCCCTCTAATTCCCTCCATCTCTCAGTCATGCTCAAATCCTGATCACCTGTCAGTCATCTGAAATTGTTGAAACATAACTGAATCTGGTGTTTGTTTGCTTGTAGAGTCTGTGTAGCCCCAGCTGGTCTGGAACTCACTTTATTGACTGGCTAGCATCTATATGAGAGAGCCACCTGCCTCTGCCTCCCAAGTGCTGGGATTGAAGGTGAACACCATAATGCCTGGCTTTGAATTTATTTTTTCTTATATTTTTTTGGAGACAGGGTATCCCTGTACCCCTGGCCAGCCTAGAACTCACTATGTAGACCAGAAGGCCTCTATCACTCAGAGAGCTGTCTGCCTTTGCCTCCCAAGTGCTGGGACTAAAGGCATGCACCATCACGACTGGCCATAACTTAAGATTTTTAAATTTTTTTTAATGAATATTTTGTCTGCATGCATGTACGTGTACCCATGTTGTACAGTTCCCATGAAGGCCAGAAGAGGGCATTGGATCCCCTGGAACTGGAGTTAGACTGTTAGCCACCATGTGGGTGCTGAGAACCAAACCTGAGTCCTCTGCAAGAGCAGTCAATGTTTCCAACCACTGAGTCATCTCTCCAACCCCATAAATGAAGTTTAAGTGAAATGTATTTCATTTTATAAAAATCTCATTTGAGCCAGAATTTAAATCTAAATCTCATTAAGAACAGACCAGAGGGAAGGAGGAGGAGGTCTGCCTAATAAAGACCTCTTGGAGGTGGTTCTCACTCTGAAACTCAGCCCACAGTGAACGGCAGCTGGAGGCCAGAAGACAGCCAAACAAAGTGAGAATCTTTAGCAATTTCCTTTCTACTTCTCAGTCTCTACTGAGGACAGAGGAAGGTCTGCCGAGTGGAGCGATTTATTCTGTAAGTGTTGCCAGGCAGTGTGCGCATTCACGAACACCAAGCTCTCTACTCAGGCAATGGAGATGGGGGAGACGACAGTGGCAAAGTGAGAGTTTAAACCAACTCTGCAAGCTAGGGAGACATGTTATTCCATTGGCTCATACAATCTCTTGGTTTCTGGTACAGCCTCTACCCAGATGGGTGAGGGAGTTGGAAAGTAAACTTTCTAATTACCACAGCAAAGAAAGTGAAAGGCAAAGGCATGGTTTTTTATATTTTATTTTACGTATATGAGTGTATTGCCTGCATGTAAGTGCACCCATGTCATGCAGTGTCTGAGGATCCCCCTAGAACTGCAGGTATGGACAGTTGTTAGCCACTGGGAATTGAACCTGGGTCCTCTGCGAGAGTAGTCAGTGCTCTTAACCACTGAACCATCTCTCCAGCCTGGGAATGGCTTATTTTAATATCAAAAATATAAAACAAGTCAGACATAGTGACACACACCTTTAATCACAGCACCCAGTGGTGGGGGAGCGGGGAGGGCGGGGATACCAGAGGATCTCTGCAAGATCAAGGCCAGTCTGGTCTCCATAGCAAGTTCCAGGCCAGCTAGGGCTACAGGGAGACCCTGTCTCCAAAAAACAAACTACATATATGTGGGTGCTGGTGCCAGCCAGCCAAGACGGACAGTACCTGAAAGGGCGAGTGAGGATTGAAAGAAAAATCAAGAGACAGAAAAGATACCTGGGAGGACTGTCGGTAGAGGCTGCAGCCCCGGTTTATTTTAGCCCGGCCTTTTTAAACAGAAGAACATCAGAGCTAGCCACATTTGCTTAGCTCAAGTAGTTTCAACAGCTGGTTTTCCCACCTGTATCTGAGGATCAAGGAGCGGTCAAATACTTGTGAACTCCACCATATAAACACATTCCTCCTGATTTGGCAGATTAGGTACTGGCGTGCAAAACAAAAACTCAGTAAACAAGCAAACCTGCCACAGCTCAATGTACATAATGGATTAATAGCTCCCAACAGATGTTGAGGGTGCAAGATAACTATACATAATCAATTAGGGGGATGAGATAGCTCACTTTGTATCCCTGGCTAGCCTGGAACTCACTATGTAGACCAGGCTGACCTTGAACTCACACAGATCTTCGGGCCTCTGCTCCCCAAGTGCTGGGATTAAAAGTGTGTGCCACCTTGCCTGGCCCACATTATCCATTTAACTGTTAATTAAATCTTTACATCCTTTTTCCTCATATGTCTTTCAAACTGTGTGTTTTAAACTCACAGAACATTGCAATTTAGATAAGCTCCTTTGAATCAATGAGATGGTTCAGTGGGCAAAGGCACTTGCCACCCAGCCTGATGACCTGAGTTTAATCTCCGGGACCCACATAGTGGAGGGAGAGAAACAATTCCCACAGACTTATCCTCTGACTCTACATGCACATATGCACACACACACACTAAATAAAAAATAATGTAAAAAATATTCAATAAGATAAGCCCTTTTTCAGATACTCCATAGCCACATGGGGCTGGTGACTACCATATTAAAAAGCCCAGACAGACCTTTGCACCCCCTAGACTAAAAGCTCAAGGAGCAAGGGCTGGAGAGATGATTCAGCAGTTAAGAGCACTGGCTGCTCTTGCAGAGGACCTGGGTTCGATTCCCAGTGCCCACATGGTGGCTAACAACCATCCCTAATTCCACTTCCAGGAGAATCCAAGCATTGCATGATACATGTGCACTTACATACATGCAGGCAATACACTTATACACATGAAATAAAAATAAAATATTTGAAATGAAATAAAAGCTCAAAGAGGAATCATGTCTTTCATTCCAACTAATATTTCAACTACTAGAAGTTCAAGCCCATACCTTAGTTATAGCTGTGTGTTTTCATTGTGTCTTATAACTATATTAGAGAATACAAATAATCCCATGTCACACCTGTATCTGGTAGTCATTCAACTCGGGGATATTTCATTATCATGTACATTTTTCCTCAGGCGCTGGCCATGGCTCAACACTTTGAAGATGTGCCTGTCCTATCTGTTTACATTATCTGGAAAGCCCATGTACCTGAAATGTGGATATATCTGCTGCTGTCACTGCACAGACTCACTGGAGAAGGATCCAGATGGGGAGGGTCTACTGTACCCACAATGCTCTGTCGTCTCTGAGAGAGAAAACATCATGCCTGCTATTCAGCTGGGGTGTCTGATTTCCAAGATCAAAAAACTCGGGCCCCAGCTGAGAGATGTTCTCCAGATGAACCCAATGATGAGGAACTTCCAAGGTAAGCTGTCTGTACAGATGTCCTAAACACATGGGGTGCCCTGGGGAAATCAACTTTCTAACATTTCCCTATTAAATTTTGGCTTTAGCCGAAGTCCGAAACTGAATTTTTTTATTCTTCCCTTCTTACCTTTGAGAAAAAATTAGGACCAACTGAAGGGTTTGGGTTTTTTTGTTTTGTTTTTTGAGACAGTGTCTCACTGTGTAAACCTGGCCAGCCTAGAGCTCACTATGTAGACCAGGCTGGCCTTGAACTCACAGAGATCTGCCTGTCTCTGCCTCCCTAGTGCTGGGATTAAAGGTATGCCAAACACTCATTCTATGGTACCCACTTGAAATGTGGCCTGTGTCACAATTATATTTTGAATAATTTTAAATAAAATATATTGTCATAATAATGGTAACTCTCCAAGGGCATGGTGGCACATGCCTTTAATCCCCCACACTCAGAGACAGAGGCAGGTGGATAACTGAGTTCAAAGCCAGCCTGGTCTACATAGTGAGTTCCAGGCCAGCTGGAACTACAGGGAGATCCTGTCTCCAAAAGACCAAAAAAAATTCTTTCATATTACTTTTTAAAATTTACTTTTATTTGTATGTGCTTGTGTATGTGTGTGGACTCCCATGTACCACAGTGTACTTGTGGAGATCAGACAACTTATGGAAGTCAATTCTCTCCTTCCACCATGAGGGTCCCTGGCCTTGAACTCAGGTTATCTAGCCTTCAGGGAAAGCACATTTACCTGATGTGCCATCTCCACAGCCCTCATATTACATTGATGCATTTACAAGAAAATCTGAAATATGTGCCCACATTGTATTTATTTTGACAATACTGGCCCAGAAGGTAGCTTTTCAAATTCTAAAATGTATGAATTACTTGTGGATCTGGTTCAATATACTGGGCTTTTATGAGAATGTCTGACACAATCCAGGTGGTACTAATGCTACTGATTCAAAATCCACACTTTGGGTAGCAAGAGCCTGCACCCATGAGTCTGACCCTCATCTGACAGTGAGACCCAAGATCTGAGATGCTTAGGAGTCCCCCAGGTGATTTGAATCCACAGAAAAGGTGGTCAGCCACTGTGATGGATAAAATTATCCCAATGCTCAGGCCCTCAAGGCAAAGAGTGGTAAAGGTCATCTGGTGGTTGCTCAGGGAGATTTAGGTCTAGTTACAGACTCTGGACCTAAGGACTATACCATGTGTTTTCCATATCAGTTCCTCAGGAAATAAAGCCCAGTTCCACATCACAAATTAGATCTATATTCATGTGTGTGTATGAGTGTTTTACCTGCACCATGTGTGTACAATCCCCATAGAGACCAGAAGAGGGCGTCAGATCCCCTGCACCCACACAGTAGCTAACCACTGTCCATGTTAATATAGTCTGCATAGTGAGTTCTAGGCGAGTCAGGGCTATATAGTGAGACCCTGTCTCAAAAAAAGGAGGCGGGAAGCTGGAGAGAGGACTCAGGTTTGGTTCTCAGCACCCACATGATAACTAACAACCGTCTTCAACCAACTTCACCCTCTTCTGGCCTCCAAGAGCATTGCATTGTCTGGGGATGTAGTTCAGTTGTAGAGTGTGTACCTAGAATGCACAAGGCCCTGGGTTCAGTCCCCAGCACTGCATGAACTGGATGTGGCAGTATATGTCTATAATCCCAGCATTGGGTGGGAGGAGGGGTAGAAGAAGCACGAGCTTAAAAGTCATCCTTGGTTACAGACCAAGTTTGAGGCTAACCTGGACTATATGAGACCCTCTTTCAAAGGAAAAAGAATGTTTTTTGCCAGGCATGGTGGTATACACCTTTAATCCCAGCAATGGGGAAACAGGAGAAGGTGCATTGCTGTGTGATCAAGGCCAGCGTGATGTACATAGCCAGTCCTAGGCCAGCCTGATCTACATAGCCAGTCCTAGGCCAGCCTGATCTACATAGCCAGTCCTAGGCCAGCCTGTGCTACATAGCCAGTCCTAGTGAGACCTTGTCTTTTTTTTTGAGACAGAGTCTCCCTGTAGCTCCAGCTGGCCTTGAACTCACAGAGCTCCACCTGCCTCTGCCTCCCAAGTGCTGGGATTAAAGGTATGTGCCACCATGCCTGGCACTTTTATGAGTTCTGGGGACTGAACTCAGGTCCTCATGCTCCCAATGCAATCAGTTTACCAACTGTGCTCTCTCTAGCCACCTTTAGTTTTTATAACTTCTGGAAAATACATATCAAGAATGAAATTTCCTAGTCAACACCATTAAATGGTTAAGATGACTGCAAAGAAAAACAGTATTTTCCTATTCTACAATAAGAAACATGTCTTCTACCTTTCAAATAGTAAATGTGCATATTTTGCTAGAATCCATATGTTGCTAAAATTCTTGGGGGGGAATGTAAATGAGATCCAGGTCCACCCCCTCCTCCCAAGGTCCTATCAACAAACTGAGGTGCAATTCTATCAAACCAAAAGTTGATTGGGCTTACTTACAGAGCACTGTGTACTTACAGGAATGTGAGCCACACCAGAGAGTCTAAACCCAAGTATGGATGATGCCCCCAAAGCCACATAAAGAGTCCCTCTCTTAGTCTTCCCCAGGTTGTATACGCTAACCCTTCCCCTAGGCCATGTGCTATTAGGGCTGAATTGCCCACCATGGGTGGGGCTACTTAGGCCAGGGTCTCTTGACTCTGTCCCTCCTACTGTGTAGGGGCATCAGCAATCAACAATCCCATCAGTGATGGTCTTTGGCAAACAGGCAGAGCTGAGCTCAGAGAGATGGCATCTATCCAACTCCAAGGACAGTCCTGTGTAATATCTACCATATTAATTCATAGTTCCATTTTGACAGCAAACATACATAATTGCTTTCTTCAGTTATCAGATCCATTTGACTTAGTCAAATGATCAATTAACAATGTAAAAATACCCTACTGTGAATAAGAAAACCATTTTGTTAACACTATTTGCATTCTACGTATAGAATTTTACCGATCAAAAAGGTCTTGAGGGGCTGGAGAGATGGCTCAGTGGTTAAGAGCACTGACTCTTCTTGCAGAAGACCCGAGTTCGAATCCCAGCACCCACACAGCAGCTAACAACTGTAACTCCAGTCCCAGGGGATCCGACGGCCTCTTCTGACCTCCGCAGCGCTGTACGGCAGGCAATACACACATACACATAAAATAAAAAAAATTTTTTAAAAGGTCTTGGAAGTTTTAAGAATGGGTGAGGGGATGGGGAGCATGGATTGGGGAGGGGCCTGAATTTGATTAAGAATTGTATTTTTTAGACTGATTTAAAGAGGGGTGGAATTAAACGATAGCTATAGGAGTCTTCCCAATAAAGGGGGAAGAATGGAGTCCCTGGTGCCTGTCCGCCCAACTACTGCCTTTTCTCTCCACAGTGGGCATGACGTTGGATGTGGACACAGCCAACAACCAGCTCGTCATTTCTGATGACCAGAGGAATGTCCACCGTGGGTCCGACATGCAGCATCGTAAGGAAAGCGCGGAGAGATTCCGAGTCTCAGCATACGTCCTGGGCTCCTCGCAGTTCACTTCCGGCTGCCACTACTAGGAGGTAGTTGTGGGGACAAGCAAAGAATGGGATATCGGCATTTGCAAAGAGTCCATCAATCGACAAGAGCCAGTTGTGCTGTCCAAAAACCATGTCTTCTGGACTGTGGGTTTGAGAGATGGAGAGATCTACGCAGCCACCACCGAGCCCATGACTCAACTCTACGTTACCCCTCGGTTGCACAGAGTGGGGGTTTTCCTTGATCTACTGCACAGATGCATTTCCTTTGGGGATGTTAGGGGTGGGTCCCATGTCTTTACATTCGTTAACATTCCTGTCAAGGAGTCATTACATCCATTCTTTGCCCCTGCAAATGCAACTCCAGATAATCAAGGTGTCCTGAGTATCTGTCCTGTGATGAATCCAGCCATTCTCAGGCTTCTAGTTCACCCTGAACAAGGCAAATAATCCTTTGAACACCAAAACATCTAACAGAAACTGCTGTGTGCTCATAACCATGGTGAAAAACTTTTGTGCTTGGTACAAAGACATTTCAGAAATATGTAGAGGGTGTCATGAATTCAAATTCATTTTTAATACTAGTTACATTTTATTTTTTTTTATTTTTATTTTGTGTGTATGAGTGTATTGCCTGCATGTATATGAGTGTATCTGTGTCTTGCAATGCCACAGAGGTCAGTCAGATTCCCCTGGAACTGGAGTTAAGGACGGTTTGTAGCCGCCATGTGGCTGCTCGGACTCAAACCCAGGTCCTCTGCAAGAGCAGTCAGTGCTCTTAACCACTGAGCCATCTCTCCAGCCCCGTTACATTTTTAATATAAAATATTTCCTTAGCTGTTTTCTTTGGAACTTACATCTAGTAATACATTTTTGTTCTCATTCCTTTGTTCTGAACTTTTAAATGAACTTCTGAATATTTTCATTTTTATTTGCTACCGTATCAAGTTACTGTGTAGTAGAATAAAGTAATAAAGATTTTGATATGACCAAGCAGGTCAATTTTGTACAGGAAAAGGAAATAAGATCCATCTAAATGGTAAAAATGTGTGTATGCAGTTTCAGCCAATAATTTTAAAAAGTACAAATTCATCTCACTTGTGTACTGAATATGCACTAAGTGTAGACATATGAAGGCATAAGAAACATTAATTTTTTAATTATATGAACTCTGGGACTGAGGAGATGGCACGGTCCCTAAAGTGCTTGCAAAGCACTGAGTTCGAACCCTAGAACCCACATTTTTTTAAAAAGCTGTGCATGGTAAAACACACTTGTAATCTCAGTTATGTGAAGGAAGAGATAGGCAGATGCCTGGAACTGCAAGACCAGCCAGCCTGACCTCCTTGGCAAGGTCTGAGTCAGTGTGGTCCCTGTGTAAAAAAATAATGTGGGACCAGCAAGATGGCTGAAAAGGTAAAGGCACTTGCTGCCAAGCCTGATGACCTCAGTACAATCCCGGGGACCCACATGGTGGAAAGAGAGAACTAAGTCCTGCAAGTTGTCTTCTGACCTTCAGACACATACTTGGGATGCATGTGTATACACACAGACAGACAGACAGACACACACACACACACACACACACACACGTAATTTTGTTCATATTTTATGTGTGTTGACTGCATGTAGATAAGGGTACCCATGTTGTGCAGTGCCCTCAGAGGTCAGAAGAGGGAGCTGGATCCCTGGAACTGTAGTTATAGAAGGTTGTTAGCCACCGTATGGGCTCCAGGAATTCAACCCAGGTCTTCTGCAAGACCAGGCAGTGCTCTTAACCACTGAGCCATCTCCCCAGACCCAAGCAATAAATTTTTAAAATAAACAAGGTAGACAGTGCCCCAGGAATGACACCCAAGGCTGTCCTCTGGCCTTCACACACACACATGTGCATGCACTACCCCCCACATACATGAATACATTTTCATACATGCAAAAATATGCACTCTATTATCTAATATCAACAGAATTATTAATTACTAATGGAAATGAATCTGAGTCATCTCCAGGTTGTTGCAGCTGTTTCAGTTGGATATGATCAGATCATTATAATTTTTTATATTTTTATGTGTATAAGAGTTTTGCCTACAGGTAGGTAAATGCACTTGTGTCGTGCAATGCCCACGGAGCTCAGAAGAGGGCGTCATATCCCCTAGAACTGGAGTTAAGGGCCGTTGTTAGCCCCCATTATGTGGGTGCTGGGAATGGAACCCAGGTCCTCTGCAAGAGTCAGTGTTCTTAACCGCTGAGCCATTTCTCCAGCCCTCAAAATTTTGAGAGAGCCCCAACTGGCCTGGAACTCGCTATGTAGACCAGGCTGGCCTTGATCTCATGGTGATCCACCTGCCTCTGTCTCTCCAAGTGCTAGGATTAAAGATGTGCACCACCATGCTCAGGCCACTAAAATTTTGAATCAGAGCAGCTCTGACCACCCGCAGGAGATGCTCATAAGACAGATCAAGATTAACATTCCCTCAGAGTGAAGGGAAGGTTCACCAAGAGACTCACTAGGCTCTCAAAGCTCCTCTTCTCCCCATATAATCAGTAAAGAATTGCTGGGGAGACTTTCAGTAGCACACTGCCCCTAAGTTGGATTGCCTGGGGACTCCGGTGATGCACCTTCTGTGAGTCCTCGCCCAAGGCGGGGGTCTGGCAATGCTGTTTTCAAGTCACCCATCCCCGCTATGTAAAGGCAAACTCATTGGTTCACCAAAGTGAACTGGATGGGATCCTTTCTTCTTTGGTCTGCTGATGTCCTCTCTAGAGTGAACACTTTTCTTTTTATGTGTCCCAGGAAAAGTCATTAAACATTCCACATATCTGAAAATGAAACAGCATCCTTCTGGATAAACTATACATCACAAATGGACTCACAGAAGCAGCTGAAAACTATGAAAGAAAATTAAGAGCAACTTCAAAATATTTGTAGATTCAGCTAAAGCAAGTTTTAGAAGGAAATATGTACCAGGAAATACTTACATGGAAAGACGGAAAGTACAAGAATCAATGGTCCAAACTTCAATTTTTAGTTAAACATAGGGGCTGAGAGATGGCTCAGTGATTAAGAGTGCTTGCTGCTCTTCCAAAGCACCCACATCAGGCAGCTCACAACCACCTGCAACTCCAACTCCAGGGCATCTGATACCTCTGATACTTCTGGCTTCTCAAAGCACCCTTACACACATATACACAAAGTAAAAATAATAAAATAAATCTTAAGTTGGATACAGTAATTCAACCCCCAATAAATAACACAGGTACTAAGAAGATAACAATGAACAAAACTGAAAACAAGTGCAGGAAAACACGTATTATCTCAGCACTTGAGAGGATCAGGCAGGAAGATCAAAAGTTCAAAGCCAGAGTGAGTTCAAGATCATCGTGGGCAACTTAGTGAAACTCTATCTCAAGAAAAAAAGAGGGCCGGAGACGTCACTCAGTGACAAAGCACTTGACTAGCAAGCAGGTGACCCTAGATTCAATTCTCTACCCAAAAGAGTGGGGGTGGGACTGAGTATACAATTCAGGGACAGCATTTGCCTAGCATTTGTGAGACCCTAGGTTCAACGCTAATATGGTCTTTTCACAAATGAGTCAGTCTCTGACTTAATCTCTTCACTGCACTGGGGAGACTTGGGACATTTTATTACCTCCTCCTGCTTCTTCTGAAAGAAACAGAATAAACTTAGAGATACAGGTGAGATGACTCAGCAGGTGAAAACCAGCCTAGCCTAGGAACTATTGGCAAATGATTACTGCTGGGTGAAGGAGAGTAGATCTTTAAGCTCTCTAGATAGGCTGAGTAGACTCCAGTGGATGAACTTACACAGAAGGATGTCTGGGCACAAATGCTTAACTGTATCATATATGACAGAATACATGATATCTGGGGGGGTCGCTATGGGGGGAATCAAGGATGGGGGAGGGGGTCTAAATTTGATTAAGAACTATTATATGAAATGCACAAAAACTCAGTGCAAAAAATATATATTTTGGGGGGGGG
>NW_008349291.1:908879-953875 GCF_000622305.1 Nannospalax galili
CAGCCCTGGAACTATGTAGACCAGGCTGGCCTTGATCTCACAGAGATCCGCCTGCCTCTGTCTCCCAAATGCTGGGATTAAAGGTGTGCTCCACCACACCTGGCAAAAATTGTTTTTTTTTTAAAGCCCAACAACCTAAGTTTGATCTCCGAACACATGTAAAATGTGGTAGTGCACATCTGGAACTCCAGCACTCACTCCTACAGTGAGATGAAAGGCAGACAGTAAAAATGCCCAGAAATTCCTAGACTAGCTAACCCTGAGGACACAGAGCAGCAGCAGAAACAAGAGACTGTGCCTAAGGTGGAAGGCAAGAACAAACTCCCAAGAGCTGTTCTCAGACCTCCATGTGCACACCATAGTACATGCATGCCTGCACTCATGCATGCATACAAAACTCAAAAACATTAATTAAAAGAATAAAATGAAACAGTTGTGCCAGTGAGGACAGGAGGGCCTGGCTAGGACATTAATGCCTCAGACCTTAATTTCTGTAGTACCCACTCTAACATTCTGAGTAAGATGGAAACCCAGATGTCTCTGGGGACCCCAGTACCACACCCCCCCATTGTAAACCCACACTCTGGCTACCTGGATTGCCATGCCCACCTGTGACACCACTCTCTGTGACATAAGGAGCCCACCTTCTCCAGACATGGAGTTCATGGCACTTAGTTAGGGTAAAGGTTAGACTAGTCATCGAGAACTGCCAGAGGCCATTCTGCAAGTTACTTTACAAGCTTCCTCCTAGTCACCTTTTCTTTGAACATTTGGAGGGCCACTACTACAGATTAAAGCTAGGGTCTTAAGATGGAGAAATGCCTCAATGGTTAAGAACACTGGCTGTTCTTACAGAGGACTCAGGTTCAGATCCCAGCACCCACACGGTGGCTAACAACCATTGCTAACTGCAGTTCCAGAGGCTCCTACACCCTCTTCTGGTCTCCTCAGACACCGACATCATGCAGGCAAAACATTCATACACATAAAAATAAGTGTGAAAACACTGAAACCTAGGGTCAGCCTCACACATAGTAGGTAAGCACTATACCACTGAGCTATATCCTTTTTTTTTCTTCTTCTTCTTTCTCTTTTATACTGGAACAGTCTCACTAAGTGTTCTGGGCTGGTCTTGAACTTACAGCTCTCCAGCCTCAACTTCTCAACTAACTGGGACTACAGGACTGCACCACCTCTCCTGGCACATCGGGTTAACTGCAGAGGGAGGCTTTCCTCATGAATACATCATAGACATAGACGCAGCTCTTAATAGTCACACCCAACAGTCGCTAGGAATTAAAATTACAATTCTTTAATCCTCCATCAGAGGGGGGCCCTGCTGGAGCTACAGAAGTAAGGGAGTTGCCTGTTGAGGGAGAAGCTGGACATGGCAATCTCCAGGCTGCTCTGGGTATGATACTCAGGTTCTGTGCACTCGATTTGCACAGAAGGTGAGGTCCTAGGGGTTGAACCCAGGGCTTCAGTGCTCTATCAAGCCCATAGTTCACTTAGCATCCACTAAGAGCTGTAGCATAGTTCTATGGTAAAGTGCTTGCTTGCCTGGCATGGGGGGATGTGTGTGTGGGGGGTGCAGCTGGGATCCTTGATTTGGATCCCCAGCACCACAGGACAATAAAAGCATCTTTAAAAATTTGTGGGCGGGCATAGCCGGGCGTGGTGGCTCATGCCTGTAGTCCCAGCACTTGAGAGGCAGAGGCAGGCGGATCTCTGTGAGTTCAAGGCCAGCCTGGTCTACATCGTGAGTTCCAGGACTGCTGGGGCTACAGGGAGACCCGTCTTCAAAAAGACAAAAAAAAAAAAAATTGTGGGCAGGCTGAAGAGATGACTCAGCCGTTAAGAGCACTGACTGCTCTTGCAGAAAACCCAGGTTCGATTCCCAGCACCCACATGGCAGCTAACAACTGTCCATAGCTCCAATTCCAGGGGGATCCGACAGCCTCTTCTGTCCTCCGCGGGCATTACATGACATGGATGCACTTACACACATGCAAGCAATACACTCATACATACAAAATAAAAATATTTTTTAAAAAATTTGTGGGCTGAGTCGGGTGTGGTGGTGCCCACCTTTAATCCCAGCACTTGGGAGGCAGAGGCAGGGGGATTGGTGTTTGAGACCTTGTCTCAAAAAAATAAATAAATCCTAAAAGTTTCTATTTTTCAGTGGTATTACCTATTGGTGAGCCCTGAATGCTACAATACTGGCTGACAAGATATGCCAGCTGGTGCTATAGTGGCATGAAAGTTATGGGAATAATGAACCATTGGATTTTTTTTTTTTTTTTTTTTTTTTGGATTTCTGGTCTGCTCCACAGGAGGAAATGCATACTAGTACTGTAAACCTGGTCAAAAGTCCATGGCTCAGGAGGACTTGGGCCTTAACGGGGGAAAACCTACTACTATCTTGCTAAATGTTGTCAAATGGCCTTTTAAGGATTCATTTTATGTATAGGTGGTTTATGCCTGCTGCCTGCAGAGGCCATAAGTGGATGTTATTTCCCCTGTAACTGAAGTAATAGATGGTTGTGAGTCACCATGTGGGTGCTGGGAACTGAACCCAGGTCCTCTGCAAGAGCAACAAGTGGCAAGTGCTAATCTCTGAGCCATCTCTCCAGCCCCCTATCAAGCTGCCTTTTAAGTATGTTTATACTCATAGATGAGTGCTGCTCTCAACTTTGACCCTTTCTGCAGTAGGCAGCTGTTAAAACAGAGACTCTTAACTAGTCAAAGGGCTGAGAATAAGAGACTACTGAGTAATCAGCCCTAAATGGAACATCTATATAAAGCCCCACTACCACCACCATAAAGGCTCAGGGAACAAGAGGGAACAGAAAATGTAAGATCCAGAGGATGGGAAGGAGTGCTGTGAAAGCCTATCCCCTGTGCATGGCATGGCCAACACACTCAGGAATTCACTGCAGCTGCAGTCACCTGCACAAGACCAAGGCAGTAAGATCATTCCAGCAGGCAGCATTCATTGAACTTGGGGGTGGGGAGGGGGGTTGTTCAGGGAGTATGAGAGGGTAGATGTGGATATGATACATTGTATAGATATATGAAATTGTCAAAAAATAAAGTATATTCTAAAATAAGTTTGTATTTAAAGAGCAATGTTTAAATAGTGCTCTTTGAAATTATATTCAAATTAAAATGCTGTGGCTGAACCATAGACATGTCTAAAGTTAAAACAGAAATATGAAGACATTCTCAATTGGAACCAAAGAAAAACCAGAACAATTTCTCCATGGAAAATATGTTGGAAGCCTATGGAGAACGTCCCAGGAGGGGGAGGCTCTTTGGATGGGGTGGCCTGGAACTTCAGGAAAAGGAGTTGCAGGCATCCACAAACTGTCTAGGAGACAGGCTGTCACTACGTGCACGCACCAGGCCTGCCAGATCTTCTTTCTCTGCACTGCAGAGCCACCACCAAAGCCCTATGCCAGCAAATCTTTGTCTGCAAAAACCAGTGACCCAAAAAGCAGAGGCATCTGGGTGGCAGGAAATGCAAGTTCCTGTTCTACCCACAGGGAAGCAGAGGCTAGCCAAGGGTCTGTGCTTCCAGAATGGACTTTGAGTAAGACTCACAGAGCAGGAGAGTCACATGTGCCATCCATGGCGGTTCACAGCAAGTGACTTCATGTCCAGGATCCAACTGGAGCTTATATATAAGGCAGGTGATGCACCAAGCAAGCCTCGGCAATTTCCCATGCCAACCAGTAGATCCTGGCACAGCCTACTGGGCACAGACTTGTACTCAACAGCACCTGCCTGCCTGTCACCCCAGTCAACTCCTATGAGTCAAAAGCCAAGAGTCCCTCTTGTCCCATCCACATCCCAGGAGACCTCTGCAACAGAGGAAGAAGAGGGAGATTTGTCCACTCCAGCCCTATGCATAAATACCCATGTCTGGGGCTGGAGAAATGTCAGTGGTTAATAACACTGGTTGTTCTTGCAGAAGACCCGGGTTCGAATCCCAGCACCCACATGGCAGATAACAACTGTCCGTAACTCCAGTCCCAGGGGATCCGACAGCCTCTTCTGACTTCCAAGGGCACTGCACAACACGGGTGCACTTACCTACATGCAGGCAATACACACATACACATAAAATTGAAATAAATAAAATTAAAAATAAATACCCATGTCTGAGATACACCCACATAACCCTGTGCAACACACAACTCAGTCCAGAGTGTGGTAGATGCTTTTTAAAAAAATATTTTATGTATGAGTTTTGCCTGCATGGATGTATGTTCACCATGTCATACAATGCCCAGAGACCAGAAAAGGGCATCAGATCCCATGGGATTGAAGTTATGGATGGGTGTTAGCTTCAACGGGAATGCTGGGAACTGAACCCAGGTCCTCTGTAAGAGCAGCCAGTGCTCTTAAGCACTGAGCCATCTCTCCAGCCCCAACAAAGATTTCTTGGTCAAACTTGGGTCACACCCCTGAACCTTGACCCCAAGGCCCGCCCTCTGTGGACCTTGACGTAAAACCTGGCACCAGCAATCATTAGTGTCAAGTTAGCAAGAACCCCTCAACCTCCATCTCACTGGGATTTTCATGCCAAACCCTCCTCCCCGACCCCCAAGTGATCTCTAGTCACCCTTCAGCAAGAATCCTGTGAGGTGGGTTGAGCCAAAATTCCCCCCTTCCAGTATGTTCTTAGTAATTGTCTATCCACAGACCTTGCCCCTACCCTACCCCATGCTGCATCCAGAGCTGAGTCAAATCTCTGCTCCAGACCAGGTTGCAAGGCTTCCTGTATGTAACGTGATTTTTTTTTTTTTAAGAGACAGGGTCTCCCTGTAGCCCCAGCTGACCTGTATAGACCAGGGGCTGACTTTCTTTTCAAAGAGCTCCACCTGCCTCTGCCATCTGAGTGTTGGGATTAAGGGTGTGCACAACTATTCCAGGTCTAAGGTAATCTTAAATCTTCCTGATTATGCTCCCAACAAGTGGCACTGAGTGATCTTCTGTGTGCATATGTGCACAAAGGTGCATGTGTACCTGTGTACATACAGGCCAGCAGTCAACATCAAATGAATCTTCCCCAGCCACCCTCCACCTTATCTTGTATACACATTTCACGTGGAGCTCAAAGGACAAGCTTGGCTATTGGCCCTTGCCTTCTACCTTACAGAGCAGGTCTCTTTTATTATTAGCCACTGTGTATGCCAGATGAACCTACCCAAGAGCCTCCCATCTCGATAGTACTGGGATTACAGGTGTATACTACTGTGCCTGGTTCTCTTGAGTTCTGGGGATTTGAACTCAGGTCCTCACACTTGTACTTACCCACTGAGCCTTCTCCCCAGCCTCCCTGTTTTTGAGAGAGGGACTCTTACTAAACCTAGAGTTTACTGATTCAGCTAGGCTGGACTATGGCCATCTGCCCCCTTCCCCTCTCCCCAAGAGCACTGAGAACACCTGGGTTTTAGGTGGGTACTGGGGGTCAGGACTTGGATCTTCAGGCTGTAACACGGCAAGGACTTTACTGAGTCAGCTCCCCAGCCCTGAACAATGAAGAGCAGAACATCCTACAAGGGGATGAGGTACACAGAATGCTCACTGCCACGGTGAATTGGCGTGCATGCCGTCACTCACTCATTCCACATCCGGTCACCTCAGGGACCACTACACATGCAGGTGCTGAGCCTTACGGGGGCTCCCTTTAATGGCAGTATCTGCTAGAACTCTAGCAGCTAGAATATTCTGGAAAAAGGAATGAGGAAAAACAAGCTCTTTAGTATCTGCTTTGTATTTCAGATTGTAAGGAACAAGGGAAGGGATATGCCGGGATTCAGCCCCTAAAGCCTGTGCCACGTCACTCTTTGGGCTTCTTACACTGGCTTCCAGTTTGAAGAGTTGGAGAGCAAAGTTTCAAACCTTTACTTTCCACCAGGATACACAGTGAATCTTTTTGAATCATCTTCCTCCTCTGCTTCTAGTAATTCAAACTGGGTAAGGCTGAGGCACAAAACCATAAAACATGCTTCCTTTGGAGCAGTGTCTGACCGGAGTGGCCAATTCAACCCAACTGAGAAGTCACTCACCCAGTCTGCAAGGTAAAAGGCCTTCCACCCTCCAGCGGGACCAGAGCAGAGGGATCCCAGGAAAGCCTGGCAGAGGACAGGTAGGAGGATCTCCCGCAACACATCTAGTTTCCAAGAAGGGGTGGGGGGACTGGCTGCCTTCCCTGGCTGAGTCAAGTAGACACTGACTCTACTTAACTGACTAGTTGGCCCATGTGGAGCACCAGCATCATCAATCCCCCACTGGCAGTGACCCGTCAACCCCTGCTGATGACCAGTCCCTCCATCCCCAGGCTGCAGGAGGCACTGGGCATAAGATTGCTCCCTGCTATTAATGTCAGGATCCACATCACAGCAAGTAATGGTCCCTAACCAAAGTGAATGTCACCCACTGACATTTTTGCTGTACAACACATAGGACACCACCTCAGGTCAGCTCCAAGGCTCAGGGACCCCATAATGTCCTTGTCTGCAGTCTCCACTACAGGGGAGGCACCCAGGGAAAACCACAAGGACACAGGTCACACAGGCCATCCTGAGATGGGCACATCCTCTCTGGGAAGCTTTCTCGGGTATTCTTAACTGATAGGTGCTACCCTTGGGCTCCAGCACAACAGCAAATGGCCGTGACATGACCATCTGTCCTCACCGTCAGCCTCTCCAACCACAAGAAAGGCGAGAATCAAATCTGTCCCATCCCTGCAGGTCTAGCTCCACACACACACACACACACACACACACACCCTGCCAACCCAATGAAATTGCTGTCAAGAAAATGAACCCAGTAGCCAGGACCGGACCCAGGGAATAACAAGATTCCCCACCTAGAAACACCCAAATACAAGGAAATGGATATGGTGGGCCCCATCACCAAGGCCCCCAGAAAGTTGGCAAATGGGAGCTGGCAGGATCATCCACCTAACCAGGGCTGCCCAAGGACTCACTGGGACAGTTATCAAATGTGGCCCAGCACATGACAAAGACAGCTATGGCCAACAGATGGCATCTGGTGCTTCCCTAGGTCCAGCCAGTAGAGACTAACACAGCTTCCAAAGAGTGCTGAGGTGATCAGTGATAGCTGTGCAGCACACTGTGATGGCAAAGACTCTTTGTTCAGTATCTACCACCTTTTGGTAAGAATTCTTAATACGCCATCATCCTCACCATCTGACATGATGTGGTCCCCCAGCCACAGCATCTCTCTCAAGCCTGGCCAGCTCTGGAGTGGAGCCTCCAGAGTCCTGCCTGTGAACACTTGTGCGAAATGGAGTGTACCTGGAGGGCTACCGCTTGGCCAGGCCACAGGTGGTTCCCACCCTCACCCAACCCAGCCCCAGGAACTGCATCAGGGAAATCAATGCTTGAGAAAGTTTCCAGCTGATCAGAACGTGACTGTCCAGGCCTGGGTCTCCCCTAGGAGAACTTGTGATCCATGGATGGGAATTTGGGGGAGCCACACCCGTGAGAATTGCCATTTATTCCCTAAGTTGCCAAAATCATCACCAAGGATTCACCAAGGGGTGCGAAGGGAACAAGGAGGCTCAAACACTGATTGGGGGTTGTCAGGAGTTTGGAGGGAGGTGGAATGGGTGGGGGGAACCCCAGCTGTCCCTCCCCCTTCTAATGCCACAGAAAAGGGTCCTCCTCTGGCTGGCTCCCCTCCTTATCCCCCATGTCCAGTTTCTCTTGGGGGGAGGTAGGTAGGGGACTTGGGAAGAGGGCGTAGTGTGAGTGGGCCCCAGGAGGGGGAAGGGCGCTGGGGGGAGGATTCCCCCATTTCACATGCACTCACAACACTGATCTCCCAGGGAGCAGAAACTGGGGAAGCCGGCCGCACCAGGCCTCCCTCTCGCCCTGGATTATAGGAGGAAAGGGTTAGTGTTGGGGGCCGGAGGACCCGGGGGCATCATAGGGGGCAGGCCAGGACCTCCACCAAGCGGAGAGATGTAGGTAGGTGGTGCTCCAGGGACTGGGGGCACAGGACTAAGACGGAGCTGGTTCAGGGTGAGCGTTGCAGGAGGTGCTGGCTGGAAAGGATTGGTGACGGAGGGGCCCATGGCCGGAGCTCCTGCAAGGAGAGAAAATGACAGACACAGGGAGCAGTCAGGAAGTGCTGATCCATCTAGTGTCTATGTGTCTGGATATGCCCAGGTGGGCAGAAATATCCTGCTTCATGAGAGGTCAACTCCAGAAGGACTACAGGGGGGACCCAGGGCACAAGGCAGCCCACACTCCACTTACCGCTTGGCAGGAATGGGTTGGAAGCCTTGGCTCCTGGTGGTGTGGGGCCTGGCCGGCTCACCAGCGAGTCCAGGTCCACGAGGGCCGCATTAGGCCCCAGGAATGACTCCGGAGTCTTCCGTGTGGGGGGTGTGGGATTTGGGGTGGCAGCAGGTGGGGGACTCCCAATAGCCTCAGCCAGAGACCCCCCAACCCCACTCATGTCGAATGCCCCAGGGCTGCGGGCCGGCACCTCTCCTGCGAGCAACTCCAATTCCCCTGGAAGGAGGCAGAACAGAGCTCAGAGGGGCTGACTGAGAGGCTGAAAGAGAACAGGCTGAGGCCTCAGGAAGAACAGAGCTGCAGACCGACAGACTGAGAGGCAGAGTCCAGACTCAAAACTATGAGGGTCTTATTCCAGAGAACAGGTACAGAGGGAATGATGGAATCAGGGTGTCAGGATAACCAGAGGCACCAATTTCGGGCAAGAACCATTGAAAGGAAGTTCAGTCACTAAGAGGTCATCTCTAGTAACCAAACAACATCAGCCCCCATAGGCAAACGTGGCTGTGGACGCAAGACACTGATAAGAAGGCCCAGCCCATGCCTGTGGTTTTTCCAGTCAGTACTGAGTACAGTTGTCAGTAGAGGCAGGTACTAGCCTGCTCTGGGCTGACTTCAGAGCTGCACAGCTAAGCAGAGGACAGCCAGGAACAAGCAAGGAACAGGAGAGTGACAGCATGCTGATTCCACCTCCCTAATTCTTGTCCCCACTCAGTAAATGATCTGGAGGCAGAAGGAGTCACTGGGGGGCACTTGGGTAGGGATCTCCTCTGTGAGGAGGGGTGGCTGAGTTTGACTTACGTTGCCATGCTGCACTGGCAGGCCCTGCATGAGACAAGGTGAGGCAGGAGGGGGGAACGCAAGAGAACTGGGTTGTGGTGGCTCCTGGGAAGCCAAGAGTGGCAGCTCACCTGTGCTGCTCCCAGAGGTTGGCAGGGCAGTTCGGAGTCGGTCAAAGTCTGAGAACTCATCAGGCTCTGTGTCAAAGCCCCCAACTGCTGTGGGACCAGGACGTTCAGCTTAGCACCTGACCAGGGAGCCCTCTTCAGCCTCCACCCCAAGACCCAGGCAAACTTCTCAGCACTAACATGAGGGACTGCCACCCTACCCCAACATACTGCTGCCCAGTACCTGCAGTGCCATTCGTGCTAGGCTTGGCAGGTGAGCCCCCCCAGGGGTCTGAGAAGGCTGGTGCCGGTGCCCAGGGATCAGAAGCTGGGGGTCCACTGATGGGGGCCCCGCCTAGGGAAAAAAAGAGGCATATGGATGAGCAGCCTCTCCTGCTTGGATAGCTGCTGCCTCTCAATCAGTGGCTGTTCAAACCCACCCAAACCACCAGCCTCCATCTAGGCCCTTCTGCTTGTGCACAGCCAAGGGCAGGGCCTCACCCATACCTGTCCAGCTCGAAGTCTGCTCGTAGCCCTATCTCCCTTACCTCCCCATCCCTTGTCCAACCAGGCACCAAAGTCCCTTCATAGCCTGCCCCATGCATTCATGCCTTCTCTGCCCTGGCCATCTCATATGACCCTCACGGTGGGGCCCAGGGCACTCCATCCTAAAGTGATGCCTGGACCAGGGGACTGCAAGATGCTCACCATCAGAACTTCCCCACGGGTCAGGCGTGGGCCCCTCTCCAGCTGCAGGGGCTGGAGTCCCACCCCAAGGGTCAACAGAGGGCCCTGCAGGGGCTGCAGGCCTCCAGGGATCCCCAGAGGCTGGCGTTGGGGCTGGACCACCCCAAGGATCAGCAGCTGGAGGGACAGCAGGTCCCCCCCAAGGGTCTGAGGCAGGAGCAGCCACAGGAATGGCAGTAGCCACAGGCGCTGGGCCCCCCCAGGGATCTGAGGTCTGTGGAGGAGCCGGGGCTGTAAAGACGTCAGCAAGATCCATGAGAGACGACTGTAGGAGAGAGAAGAGAGGAAGTATGAGGGAAGAGGCAGACACAGAGACAGGAGCCATCACAGCTGCCTGCACCTCCTTGCCACCTCCAACCTGAAACTGCCTATTCCATCCACCTTCCCAACCTTCCACCCAGTTCTCCCTCCACAGGGCTCTGATTACCCTCCTCCCACCATGGCCCCAGTCCATTCCTGCACAGCAGCCCCCAGATCCTATGAGATCCTATGAGGGAAGACAGAGGCTAAGCACCCCCCTGGTGGCCAGCAGAGCCTCAAGGCCTTCTCACCCACTGAGTGCCTTGGCTACATTTTTAAGCTGATCCTGCCCAGCACTCCCCACAGGAAACCCTCCTTGAGCTCCTGCCCAGTCACCTTGATCACACCGCTCCTGATGCCCTATCATTATCCCACAGTGACCACCATGCAGCAGGCTGCCTGGTACTGTGTGTCCACACGCACACACTTGAGCAATGGCCTGGTGTTCCGAGAGTAGGCATGCAACTTGGGCCCAACTAACCAGAGCCACCCCACATATATTCACTCCCATCAGTAACCTACAAGGGCAATGATCCCAGAGAGAGGAGAAGGCCATACTCATGCTCCAAGTGTGAGAAACAGAAGGAGAAACAAGTGAGGACTGCCACAGCCAGACGGAGGCCCTCAGGCCTAGAACAGCCTGAGTAAGCCCTGTTGATTGTTAAAAAAGCTTCACTGGGGTTCAGGCTGTCGCTCAGCTGGTAGAGTACTTGCCTCACAGGCACAAAGCCTTAGGTTCAATCTCCAGCACCGCAGAAGATCAGGCATGGTGGTACACGCCTATAATCCCAACTCTCAAGAGAGTTAAGAAGATCAGTTCAAGGTCATTCTTAGCTGCATAGAGTCCAAGGCCAGCCTGGATTACACAAGGCCCTGCCTCATTTTTTTTTTTGTTTAAAAAAAAAAAAAATGAGGTAGGGCCTTGTGTAATCCCGGCTGGCCTTGGACTCTATGCAGCTAAGAATGACCTTGAACTGATCTTCTTAACTCTCATGAGAGTTAAGAAGATCAGTTCAAGGTCATTCTTAGCTGCATAGAGGCCAAGGCCAGCCTGGTTTACACAAGGCCCGGCCTCATTTTTTTTTTTTTTTAAAAAAAAGGCCTCAAACACATGGCCAGCAGCCATCTGTTCTCCATGTATCCAATCCGGAAGCAGCTAGCCCCAAGGTGTGAAGGCAGGGTCCACAGAGTAATAAAGACACTCACACAGAACACTGAATGGGAAGAGGTCACAGGGGTGCTGCTGCAGTCCCGACCCCAAAAGTGCACCTGGTTCTAACACTGAAGAACAGAAGGGCTGCCCGGCCTAGCCTTGTCCACCTGGCCTAGCCCTGTCCTCCTGGCCTAGCCCTGTCCACCTACAGCCCTGTCCACCTGGCCTAGCCCTGTCCTCCTGGCCTAGCCCTGTCCACCTGGCCTAGCTCTGTCCTGGCCTAGCCCTACCTACCCAGCCTAGCCCAGTCTACCCCCAAAGCCATGAAAGAATGAGTCAGCACAACCGGGAAGCCAGGAGAACCTAGTAAGGTCTGCGGCACAGCTGCAAGCATGGGCTGAGTGGACTGGCTGTATTCCACCTGCAGCGTCTCCTAGACAGGGCATGAGAGGCATCGGCAAAACAGGATGGACAGACCCATGTCCTGCTGTAGCCCATCAGGCTCCTGCTATGGTTCTGGGCCCTCTTTCCTTCAGGCACAGTGACCATAGGGGCAGTGTGGGGGCAATGCAGTTCTCTGACCTAGCACTCACTTCACAGGGCAATCACTTCTGTCCACAGGAAGCAGGGCAGGAGCTAGGAGCTCTCACCTGGAGAAGAGACAGAGCACACGCACTCACCTCCTCCTTGCCCCCAGTCTCCCTCTTGCTCTCCTCTATGGCCATCTGCAGCCTGAGGTCATCCCCACGACGAATCCGCTCTTCCTGTGGGGGTGCAGAAGCAGCCGGCAGAGGCAGGATTCAGAACATGAGCTCTGGGAGGGCTGCTGACCTGACCTGGAAGGCACCAACCACCCTCTCCCACCCTGACAACAGCGATGGAAAAATTAAAATGGGATGTGGACAACACATGGAATGGGAAATGGGACACCTGGGTCAAAGGTGAGGTGGGAGCAGAGAAGCACGTGTAGTCCATGGGAGGGAAGCGTGTAGGATACTACAGAAGGGACAGCTGGGCCTGGCTGTGTACATGGCTGAGGAACCCCCTGAACCCAGGAAGCACAAGTGGTCCCTCTCATCCTGGCCTCTTGCTGGGACACGAGACTCACAGGTGCTTGTGCCCCTAGTTAGTCCTAGCAGGTCTACCCAGTGTCCTTGCTGTCCACCCTGGCTTGTTTGGCCCAAGGTCCTACAGCTAAAGATACTGAGGGGTAATATACCTAGTACTTCAGGATGGAGCAAGGACCCAAGGACCTGAGTAAGGTGTGGGGGAGCCCTGGGAGGGGCAGGGAGGCCGCGCTGACCTTATCGTGCTCCTCTCGGCTCAAACTAAGGGCCAGCTGGAGCTGAACGTCATCCTCGGGGCCGCAGGACGGGGGCTGGGGGAGAGAGAGTGTGAGGGGCAGGGCAGGGAGAGCCAGAGCCAGAGTAATAGGCAGAGAGGCAGGCCAACAAAGGGCTAGGGGCAGATGGACAGGCAGCTAGGGCTCGGCAGGATCATGAGAGAAAGGGGACTAGCTCCCCCAAATCAGTAGGGAAGGGCAGAGAAAGAAAGACACTGGGCACCTGAAAGCACAGCTCCCAGAAGAGGGAGAAGTCAGGGATGAAGGACAGGAAGGACCAGAAAACAGACAGAGCAGGCCAGGGAGAGCAGGCCAGGGTTCCAGTGAGGAGCAGGAAGAGGTAAGGAGGATGAGGCATGGAGACAGGATGGCAGAGTAAGTCAATCCCTCTCCCACTGCAGTGCCTGGTACCTGATCAGCCTCCTCCTTGCTCATGGCCAGGGCCAGCTGGAGCTGCAATTCCTCCTCCCCGCTGCTCTGTGGCCAAGCCTGCTCTGCCTCAGGTGGGGGTCCAGAGCCCACAGCTGCTGAGGAGGCTGCTGGGAGGGAGAAGGTAAGACAAAGATGGACCAGGGACCAAGAGATGGAAACCCATGGCTAGAGATGGGGCTGTTACTGCCCAATTCCCAGCACCCCCTCCCTGCCCCCAAGATTTGTGAGGACCAAACATGGGAAGGTCAGGAGCCAGAGTCCAGGGAGGGGCAAAGGGCAGCCCCACCCTCAGAAGAGCAAGTCTGCTGATAAGGAGAGGGAAAGACCAGGGTCCCTGTAGGACACCAGGGTCCAGGCTCCAGAGGGTTCCTCCCTGGTTTCCTAGCTGGAACTCCCAGTAGGAAAGTCTGTTTCCAGGGAGAACTGCAACTCTGGCAGAAACAACTAGAACTTCAGAGGGAAGGATAGCACCTGTCCAGACTGCAAGGGCCCAGTTTATTTTCTTTTTTCCATTTACTTTATTTATTTATTTATTTATTTTAATTTATATATATTTAATGTGTATGAGTGTTTTGCTTGCATGAATGTAAGTATACCTACACATGCCCACAAAGGCCGGAAAAGGGCATACAGATCCCCTGGAACTGGAGTTTTGGAAGGTTGTTAGCTACCATATGGGTGCTAGGAACCAAACTCTTCTGCAAGAAGAGCCAGTGCTCTTAACCACTGCACCATCTCTCCAGCCCCTAGGGCCCGGTTTCAATGACGGGAAGAGGACAAGAACTCTTGGTCTCAGGAGCAAGACAAGATGAAAGGGTTGAGACTATATTAAGGTTAGAACCTGGCTTCAGGGCCAGCAGAAATGCCCCCAGCAGAGGGCTAAGATCTGATCTCTGTAGTCAGCACCTCTCATCATCCTTCAGGCCTTGGCACAAGGCTCAGGCACTGTCTTCTGGCTTCACAGTGGTCCTTGATCCCTGACATAGGGCAGGCTCTACCCAGAGCTCCAGCAATTGTCCAGAGCAGATCCACATACCATAGCAAGTGATCTGCTCCTGTTCCCAACCACTCAATTCTCACCAATGACCAGTCTCGGCTTCTCCTGAAGACAGCCCTGGGGGCTGGAAAGACGGCTCAGCAGTTAAGAGCACTGGCTGTTCTGGCAGAGGACCTGGATTCAAATCCTAGCACCTACATGGCAGCTAACAACTGTCCATACCTCCAGTTCCAGCGGATCCAATGCCCACTTCTGGCCTCCATGGGCACTGCACAGCACTTACATACACGTAGACATAACACTCATACACATTAAAAATAAAAATAAAGGGGCTGGAGAGATGGCTCAGCGGTTAAGAGCACTGACTGCTCTTGCAGAGGACCTGGGTTTGATTCCCAGCACCCACATGGTAGCTACGAACCATCCTTAACTCCAGTTCCAGGGGAATTCGAAGCCCTCTTCTGACCTCCTCAGCATTGTATGACATGGGTACACTCACATACATGCGGGCAATATACTCATATGCATAAAATAAAAATAATAAATAAAAAATTTAAAAATAAAAATAAAGACATCCCTGGGAAGAACCCTAAACAGTATCTCAGCAAGTGGGTACTGGGAACCCCCACCTCTTTACCACACCTTTGCCTTGCAAATACCTGGTGGCCCCACCTCACACTTCATGGGGAAATAGATATCAACCAGCAACTAGGAGCCTTCCAGTGACCAGCTGTCCGGCTTCATGCTTCCTGTGGCTTCCTGTCCTTCCCAGTCCTCTCTAACTCCCATAGCAGCCTCCCTCCCCCCTCCTCAAGCAGCTTGCTCTAGGACATGGGTTAGCAACCTATGCCCTGTGGCCAAAGCCTGTTCTTTAAATGTTTGACAAGCAAAATAAAAGAGTATGTCAAGATGTATACAAACTGCCAGAAATTCAAATTTCAGAGTCCATGATATGCAGAACATATGACCAGGCTCCTCATTTATGTGTGGACCAGGTGAAGTTTATGTCCCAGGATCGGCAAAACTGAAGCTTGGTCTCTGGCTCCCACAGAAGCCTGGCCAACTCCAACTGCTAAATAAAAGCCCTCCTGTGGGAACTGAGGCAATGGCTATAGTCTAAGTACTCATTGGACAAAGCGTGAGGACAAGAGTTTGGGTCCCCAGACCCACACAAATGCTGAATGGGTGTGGCAGCTAGCCAGGAATTCCAGCCTAGGGTGATAAGACAGGGGATCCCAGAACAAGCTGGTTGTCAAGACTCACCATACTGGCAAGCTCTAGGTTTGACTGAGACCCTGCATTAGAAAACACAGTGGAGAGCAATGGAGGAAGATTCCTAGTGGGAACCTTGGGCCTCCACAAACATGGACGCACATTCAAGACATCTGCACACAGGTACGCCCACACACGTGAACATGCATGTTTATCACACATACAAATTGAAGAAAAAAAGAAAACCTTTCATGACGTCAACCAGACATTTTCCTAGCTACAAACAACATTCCTCAACTCAACCCAACCCACCCCATGCTCTGTAGCCTGCCCTCCTCACCTCCCACACCCTACTAGTGTTCTCTACCCTCCTGGTCACTCCTGAGCACCCCCAGGTTCCTTCCCTCCCTCCACTGCATTCCCTGCTTTAAACTCTACCTGAGCACATTTCACTGTGCCCCTACATCTGGAGTGGGAGCTCACACTGACCAAAAACATGCTTTATCAGACAGAAGTCCCCTGCCAGAGTCAGGGAAAGAGGTTCCCTCCTGTTCTGTCTGCTCTACCAGGTCCAGCTGAGCTCGTCTCCAGGGCAACACTTGGCTCCTCCATCTCCGTGAGTGCTTACTGATATAGCACTGCCACCTGTGCCTCTGTATTCCTTCAGTTTTCCCTGCCCTGGTCCCTAGCAGGATAAAATGAACTTCCCAGTATGACCCAGAACCCACACCTGCCTGTCACAAAACATGTCCTAGACAGATCATGGCTTTTCAACATAGGATGCACATTAGACTTTCTCTTTACACTATTTCGATTTCTTCTTAAGCGCACATCATGACCACCCACCAAACTCGAGTTCACCATTTACAAGAAACATCCTAAACCAGGCATGGTGGTGCACACCTTTAATCCCAGCACTCAGGAGGCAGAGACAGGCAGCAGGCAGATCTCTGAAGAAGGGGGGCAAGGGGGAGGGGGAGAGGGGAGGAGGAGGGAGGGGAGGGGAGGAAAGAAAAGAAGGATGGGGAAAGATCCTAAACCCTCACAAAGGAGGCTCAAAGGTCTTGCCATGCCCCTGCTGTGGCCCTCCCCTCAGTGCTGGCCTCATTCCTGTGCCACTCAGGGCCTTCGCACTGCTCTTTTCAAAGAAGGATAAGGAACAGGCCAGAAGGACAGCTCCATCAGACTGTGTGTCCCTGGCAGGGGGCTGTCCTGACCCTTTCGTTGGGGATTCCCCAACCCCAAATACTCTGGCAAGATTTGGATGCACCTGCCTGGATACTCCAAGGACCAACCTAGGAGTCAGGGACGCTGCTGGATGCCCTGGGAGTCTAGACATGCCTGGGTCCAAGGGAAGTGTTTGCAAAATTATGGACAAGCTGAGTGCAATTTCTCACATCTGAGGCCTCACAACACAAGCCAAAGAGAAGCAGGAGGGCTGAGCAGCCGGACTGGCGCACAGGAGCAGAGGACAGATCCTGGGCTGCCAGGGCTTCCAGGAGTAGGAGTCGAGCCTCACCCGTGGCAGTCTGTGCCAGCTTCTCCTTCGTCTTGAGCGCATGTGCACGCTCCTCCCGAAGTCGATCCTCGTCTCGGAGCAGAGCCACCAGCTGCTTGGCCTTCTCCCGTACATTCACCCCCTGGTCCTTGCCGTCACGGTCCACATACTGGAAGTCCTTCAGTGTCTGCACAGCATACATGTTCTCCTTGCACTGCTGCGACACACGCTCAGAGCCAGTCTTGATGAGGTACTCCATCAGTGTCATGGCCTGTGGGGTGAGGGTACACCGTCACTGACACTGAACACCACTGGAAAACGGATTAAAGGCAGCGGCCCAAGTTCCAGTCCACAGCCCACTGTCCACAGTAGAGAGCAGCGTGGCCTAAGAAGGAGAGAAGCAGAGACAGTGAACAACAACACACTGTGCTCAGTGAGAGAAGTCAGGCACAGAGGCCACAGTGCATGGGCCCATGGCTAAGAACTGTACAAAGAGAAAACTTCAGACATAGGGATCATGGGTTGCTGGGGACAGGTATCAGTAGGGACTATTCAGCAGACACAATGAACATGTTCTTCCACCAGACAAAAGTGGTCGCCCAGCACCGAATGTACCAGATGCCACTGGTACAAAAAGGTGACTGCCATATGGAAACTGGAGATATGTCAATACGGCTCAATAAATGTAATGGAGAACAAGGCAGCAGCCTCCACCCAGGCATCACTTACAGTCACAAAACGCCCATGTCCCACAGACAAAAATCTAAAGCAACATGGCCAATGAAAGCTGCACTCATCAGATGTGTGTGGAGAACGGCCCAGACTGCCTCTGCCTGATCCTTGTCATCCTGGTGCAGGAATGTGATGCTGTAGGGTCCTTCCAGGCCTGGGCTCTCTCAGGAAGGATATGTACCCAAGGTCAGCCAGACCAGGATGACTGGACAAGGTGAGGCAACACTGCTGTTCAAGCTGCATCCTCTGCAGTCTTCTCTATTTTGTAACATGCAAACACATTCCCTTTTCAACAGGTTAAAATTAAATGGTTGATGGGGCACCAGGAGTGGTGTGGCTCACACCTTTAGTCCCAGCACTCCAGAGGTGGAGGCGGAGGCAGGTAGAGATCTGTGAGTTCAAGCGCAGCCTGGTCTACACAGTGAGTTCCAGGCTGGCTGGGGATACAAGGAGACCCTGTCTCAAAAAGACAAAAAAAAAAAAAAAAAAGTTGGGGGGGGGGGGGGGGGGCGGGACTTGGGCTCAAGGTCCAGTTTCCACAGCAAGTTGGAGTCATGGTCCCTTTAAGATTTATGGAAAGTCTAGCCACTGGGAGAGTCTAGCCTGGGAGAAAGCCACACCTTAGTTCTGTGGGTGACTGCAGGGGTTTCTTGAAGCCCCCAAAACTCAAAGATCTCAGGTATATTGGGAGGCAGAGGAACGCGGGTCTCTGTGAGTTCAAGGCCAGCCTGGTCTACATAGTGAGTTCCAGGCCAGCTACAGGGAGACCCTGTCTCAAAAAAAGACGAAAAAAAAAAAAGAACAGATCTCAGGTATAGAATGGAACAGAATGGAATGGAAAAATGAGATAGAGATGGCAGCGGCCACAGCAGCTAAGCTCTGGCTAAGCAGCAAAACTTGCTGCACAGTGCTGCTGTGGGCTACTGAAGCTCTGGAACACACACATACACTTTGAGACACTACTTTGGTATGTAGGCCACACTGGCCTCAAAACTCACAGGCTTGGGGCTGGAAAGATGGCTCAGCAGTTAAGACACTGACTGCTCATGCAGAGGACCTGGGTTCAATTCTCAGCACTCACATGGCAGCTAACAACTGTCCCTAACTCAGTTCCAGGAGATCCGACGCCCTGTTCTGACTTCCCAGGGCATTACATTTTATACACAAGCACATAAAATAAAAATAATAAATAAAATATTTTTTAAAAAACTCACAGTAAGCCGGGCATGGTGGCGCACACCTTTAATCCCAGCACTCGGGAGGCAGAAGCAGGTGGATTTCTGTGAGTTCAAGGCCGGCCTGGTCTGCATAGTGAGTCCCAGGCCAGCTGGGGCTACAGGGAGACCCCCATCTCCAAAAAAAAAAAAAAAAAAAAAAAAAAAGAACAGGCTTCTACCCTGGCCTCCTCAGTGCTGGGATCATAGCTGTGTGCTACCACCCTCTGCTCTGTAAAGGCTTTCTGAAGGTGCGTTAAGTGTATTTACATCTGATTAGTCCTTAACTGGTCCCAGAGGTGTTTACTCTCAGAGGAGAGAGGGAAAAAGTAGAGATTTCTATGCATGGTTACACCCCAAGGGGAAAGGCAAGACGCAGTCCAGGTCCAGAACTCCAGAGGCCCATACGCTTTGGAATCCAGAATCTTCCTGAGTCAGACCAGGAAAACCGTACACAGGGACACACATGGGAACTCTGAGAAAGGAGCTCTGGCAACAGTCACCACCAACAGTCATGCCAAAGGGACCCACACCATACATATAAAGGATTTCATTTCGGTGATCAACGCACTTTGCACCAAATGGAGTATGAAAACCTTCATTCTCGTAGCTCTCTGGACTTTGGAATTGCAGCTGAAGATTATGAACCAGGAAATAGCCCAAATATCCAGCCACAGTGAGGTGTATACACAAACTGTTATAAATGCGCTGGGCTACCCGGTGCAAAACTATAAAAAGTATCAGTGTCGCAACTGCGAACACAACAGAGAGGCAGAAATCAATGCCCTGGACTCGGTGAGCAAAGGAAACAAGACCCAAAAGAACACACACTGCTGGTCCCATACATAGCAAGTTCCAGAACAGTGTTAGCAGACAGTACAGTACCCCTGCGGGAAGGAAAGCATGAGGAATCCCTGGGGATCTGAGCAGGTCCTCCACCACGCTCCAGGCCAAGACCACAGGTGTACATATTCACAAAGGCTCATTAGGCTGTACACTCCCTGAGCAGATGCACCATACCTCAGTGAAAAGCTTTGAACCTTATTTTCAAGGTGGGCAACTGGATAACCCACAGTCCTTGTTAATTTTCAGAAGTTTTGCCAAGTTAGGAACAACAGGGTGTTCTAATCCTCTTCCTACATACAATGTCAGTACATTTCTTCATAAAGAACCAGAGTCTCTGTCTAGCTACTCAGCAATCACAGAGGAAGGGGCCTGGCTGTGTTCCAATAAAACTTTATTTACAAAAGCAAGCCATGCATGAGAGTTGACCCATGGCCTATAATTTGCTGATTTGAGATAAAGACTGGGAAGACTAAGGCCCTGCATTCCTCGGAGAACATAATCAAGAGGGTGACTCCCAGCCTGCCAGGCCCCCAAAGCACATATTCTTTCTCCAAAAGGGGTGACTGGACCCACAAAGTGTCACCAGGCAGGGCCTCGGCACAGCAGGAAGAATCAGAGATTCAAGCAAGTAAAAGCCCCAGTTATAACCACACAGGCTGGGTACTTCCAAGCACTCAAAAGACAGACAAGACTGGCACCCCAAGATTCCTGCTGAGGGAACTACACAATCAGAATCTGGGGTAAACTGCTCTGTACTGACTCTAAGAATAGTTAAGTGTATCTGTCAGAATCCAAAGAACTGTACCTGGGAAAGGTAGATTTTTCTTTGTGCAAATCTTATTTTAGTACATCTATCTTTAAAGATGTCCTTCACTGCTGGAGGCTGTCAGGTCCTCTACCAGCCCCTCCGACCATAACAATTCAACCCCTACTTACCCAGAAGCTGCCTGAGGGGCTAGGGCAGGGTCTAGGCAACATCTGATCAGGCAAGGCTGGCTTCCCAGAACCATCTGACAAGGGGCGGGCCCACAGGGAACCCAGGACCAGAGATGTGGAATGAACACAGGGACCAAGATTCAGCTCTACCTGGATTCCCCATCAGTCCCCCGAAGCAACCTAGGCTCACCTGCATCTCCTGTTATCACTTCCCTGCCATGTGCCATCTCCAGTCGTCAGGATCGAACACTCCAGGACTCCCCGGCCCTGCCTAAGGGCTCCCTGTTCCATGCCCCTAGCAGCACAATCCCAGTCCCTGATGAGCAAGGATCTATAGTCCAGGGCCCCTCCAGACTGACCTCCCTATACACACCCATCTGCACTAAAACCCCCAAAGCCAGTCCCTCCTCCTCCTCACCCCTAGAGAAGGGCCTGCCTGTGTCCCTGGGCCTTTTCTCAATTCTCAGGAGGGCAAACGTCACCTAGTCTTTCAAGGAAGTCCAGTAACTAACTTCACCAATGATTAAATGTGAGCCATGACCCAATCTTGGTGTACTGCGATAGGCATGAAATGGGCCTCAATTCTCTAATTCAGTATGTAAATGGTACTATATCTCTGGGCCTCAGTCTCGATCCCTGCCTGAGCAGAAAGTCTTTGCAATCATCCATGACCGTGTACATTTTGAACTGGATCCATAAGGGCAGGGGCCGGGCTATCCAAAGCAGAAAAACAGCAACAACAGGGTGTTCTGACACTCACCAGCTGGGGTCCTGAGTCACAAGAGCAGTGACTCCTGGGACCTTCCCATTGAAGGAGGGCCAGCAGCTGGCCTAAGGTTCCACAGTTGAGACTGCAATCCAGTCACCTGGCCCAGCCTATGCCCTTAGTCCCTTTGCCACAACACTGATAAACAGAATGACCAGGGGTAGGGAGTCGGGGTGCCAGTCTTGTTTTAAAAAGCAAAATACAGCCAAGGCCTGGTAAGGCAGGCAAGTAATTCCAGCCACTTAGGAGACTGAGGAAGACGAGAAGTTCAAGGCCTACTCAGGCTACAGAGCAATTAATTCTAAGGCCTGTCCGGGTAATTCATGAAAACTTTACCTCAAAATAAAGAGTAAAAAATAACTGCAAATGTAGATGAATAGTAAAGCATTTGCCTGGTATACGTGAGACCCTAGGTTCAAAACACAGTACAAGGGGAAAAAGGATACACTCAAAACTTCTTAAAATGTTATACAATAGTGTCTCCTGATCCATAAGTTCTACATCTACATATTCAACCTTTCATGAATCAAAAATATTTGGGAAGAGCCAAGCATGGTGGTGCATGCCCGTAATCCCAGCACTTGGGAAGTAGAAGCAGAAGATTAGTTCATCCGCAGCTACAGAGTTCAAAGCCAGCTGAAGCTATATCCATAAGATCCTGTCTCAAAAATCTAAATAAATGAATAAAAAATATATACTTGTGGGGCTGGAGAGATGGCTCAGTGGTTAAGAGCACTGACTGCTCCTGCAGAGGACTCGGGTTCAATTCCCAGCACCCATATGGTGGCTACGAATCATCCTTAATTCCAGTTCCAGGGGAATCGGAAGCCCTCTTCTGACCTCCGCGGCATTGCACGACACGGGTGTACTCATATACATGGAGGCAGCACACTCATACGCATAAAATAAAATATTAAATATACATATATACATATATATATATATATATATATATATATAAAAACACACACACACACACACAGACACACACACATGCAAGCCCATGGAGTGACATTATGCTTATAATCCCAAAACTCAAGAGGCAGGAAGATTACTGCAAATTTGAAACCAGCCTTACACAGCGAGATCCAAAGAAAATTTAGGGGGAAAAAATAGTGAGAGCAAAAGAAAACAAATAAATTTAGAGAAAAAAGAAACCTGCCCATACTGTCTTTTTCCTTGTCATTACTCCTTAGTGACCCAGTATAACAAGTATAACAATACTTCATACTGTTGCACTGTCCTAGGAGCTGTAGGTAATCTAGAGATGACTTGAAGCAAGTGGGAGGGTGTACATAGGTTATATGCAAATTCTGCACCATTTATGGGACACTTGGCCAACCTCAAGGTCTGGTAAAGTGGGAGACCTGGAACCAGTACCCATTATACTGAGGGTGACTGTGTGTGTTACCAAGAGTTAACATTGAAATATCTTCAACTGTCCCCGCTTGGGGACCATACCCGGGCGCTGACCTTGTACACGTGCCTCCAGTTCTTGCCGTGATCATTGAGCCGCTTCCAGATCATGCTCATGATCTCCGAGAAGGCCACGACATTGTAGGTGAGGTCGGCGATCTCGGACATGAGGGAGCTGGATGGGCCCCAGGGGTCATTGCTTGTGGCCTCCCGGACCTTGATCTCAGCCTCTGAGTAGTTGTGAACAATATTCTTCATCTGACGTCGTAGCGATGAGGTCGACATGGTGCCCAGTGGTGGTGTTGAGGGGCACCGGCCCCTTGGGGCACCAAGAGACAAGGCAACTCAACAGAGGGAGACCACAGCAGACTCTGGCAGATCACCACATCTGAGGAAGGAAAGAATCTTGGAAACACAAAGGAGACATAACGTTACCCAGAGCATGAGCCTGCCCCTCCAAAGTTTCCCTATCACTCCTGAAGGTAAACAAGATGCGGACTGGCTCAGAGGGCTCCGTCCCTTGTTACCCTCTATCTGAAAGTTACCCCATCCTTCTTTCAGTTCCTCAAACACGCCTGGCTTCTTCCTGCCTGGGGCCCCTGCTCAGCTGAGGCAGAACATGCAGTGATAGGTCATGGGCAAAAGGGCCGGACTATGTCAGTGCATACCCCAATTCAAGCTCTTCTCAACTTGGTAGGCCTCAAACTCTGGACCTCAGTCTTCTCTTTTGCAAAATGAGGCTCTGTGTGATAAGGGGCCTAGTAAACAGAAGGCACTCAGTAAAGGCTGGTCAGCTGTCACAGGACCTTTATCCTGCTCACAAGTTCTTGCTTCCTTACCAGGGATATCCACACTTCCCCAAGACTCTGATTTAACTTCCCAGACCTGCACCCAAATATCATGGTCACTGCTCCCAAAGGAGCTTATAATTATAAGCAGACTGTCACTCTCATGACTTTAAACCCATATGCTCGATTCTGTAACTAAGGTTGACACAAGCCCCATGGTGGCAGAAACTACATTTGCTTGGACATGGCTTTTCCCTACAGAGAAGCTGGCCCAGAAAAACCATTCAATAAACGGGGCAGGAAGGAAATCAAGGAAGAGGGCAGGAAAAGCCTCTAGAACAAGAGTCCATGGCAGAACAAGCACACAAGGAAAAGGAGGCCAGTGAAACGGTTAGAGATGGTAGGGAGCCAGAGGAGGTGTGCCAGAACAGTGAGGGATGCCTGGGAAGTAAGCGTCCCAAGGGCAGGGAGGGAAGCTCAAGGTTTTAGGGAGGAGAGATAAGGGCTGTAGGAGTCCCACTGATGGGTACCAACTGTGTCACGGGGCACACATTACCTCATTTAACACTTCATGCAGACACTGGGGGTTAATAAACTTGGGCCAAGGCCACGTTGTGAATGGCAAAGCAAACTCAATTATGAGGCCCACTTGAACTCTGAGACACACACATTTAAGTGAACCTAAACAAGTTAACCTGTGCTGAGAACAGCTTATAAGAAACCCCAAAGTAGGAATCAAGCAAATGAGGGCACAACACCAGCAAGCACTTCCACAACCCTTACCTCTTGTTAAGCACCTTTTGAGGGCTTGTATACTTATCAACTCAGTTACGCTGGAGGAAACATAGGCAGTCACCTCCTTGTCCAGGGACATACACCTCACAACTGGAGCAGCCTGGGTCCAGATTACTAGCCTATGCCTCTCCAACAAGCCATGGAGGGAGAGTTACCTAGCCCTACCATGATCCAACCTCAGGGAAGACATAGATCAATGGGTGAGGCTGCCCTCTACCTTGAACTCAAGCCAGAGAACAGAGCACCTGAAAGCAGGTACAATAACTAGTGAAAAAAAGTGGCCAGAGTCCCAGGACAGGCCCAGTCAGACACACTAAGGCAAAGAGATGTCCCAAATACAGAGAAAACACAAAGAGAGCAACAAGGAAAGAGGCACACAGAAAATGGGGGGGGGGGCAGAAACAAGGGAAGCAAGGTAGGAGAACAGAAAGACAGGGAGCCCAAAACAAAACTACAACAAATTCTCTCTCTCTCTCACTCATTCCAGGTTCCCCCCTCCCCCAGGTTCCGGACTAAGACAAGAAAAATGAGATATACTAAAAAGAACACAAAATTTACATTTACATCCTGGCCACATCAGCTACAGCAAAGCAAACCTACTTGTGATGGACTCAGTTTGCTCAACTCTGAAATGAAGGAACGTCTACCTGACAAGCTTGCTGATTAAATAAGATGGGTTCATAAAGTGCTGGGTTCTGTGCCCCACAGAGAGTAGGTGCTCAATAATACTGTCTGCTATTATTATCAGAGAAAAACATTTCCAAAAGGGCGGCCTCTGAAGGTGCGCTATCTTAACACCAAGTTCTTACTTCAAGTATGTTAGAAAACAACCAGCATGTCAAAGCTAATATTTCAGATGAGACCCTGCTTCAGATGAGGCTGGTTTTCATACTAAATTCATTTAGAGAATTATTAAACAGTACAAACGATATGGCAAAATTCTTAAGGCGGAGCTCAAATGACAGCAAACTAAGGGAAACAAAATCTCTAATAGCCAGAGCTCCCAGTTAATTACATACTTACTACTGCTGTTAGGCACCTTTATAAGCACCAACTCAATTAACATGCGGAGACCCGATGTAATACTTGCATTTAGAAGACTAGGACACTGAGGTCTGGAGACAGAAGACAGAAGTCGGCTGCCAACTAGCACACACAGCAAGCAACGGGGACTGATTCCAGAATCAGAGCTCTCAACACCACACCAGAGACCCAGGAACCCGGAGCCTGGGAACCAGAGCAATGGTGACTAAAATGAGACGTGAAAACCAGAGGAGAAGCATGCACCTGGAGGAGACGAGTCTGGGGACACGAAGACACAGAAACCCAGAAATGACAGGAACAGCTTCCTGAGAGAAACACGGCCAGACAGGCAGAGCAACACGGCACAGGCCGGCGGGAGATGCGGGCACTGACAACCCCGAGGACGACACCCCGACCCGGCACAGAGACACAAAGGCCGCCACCGGCTGCCACCCAGAGAGTGCCGGAGGCCGGCCGGAGCCCGCGCGCACAGCCGGGGCCGGAGCACCGGACAGCGGACCCGCCGGGCCGGGACAGCAGCGCTGCGCCCCGGGTCCCAGGCTGTTCTCACCTCGGCCCGCTCACGCGGGGCTCCGGAGGGTCATGACGGTCAGCCCCCTGCCCCCGCTCGGCCTCGGTGTCGCGGGGAGCGCGCCGGGCTGCGGGCGGCGGCGCCGGAAGGGGCGCGGAGAGCCGGGCGGGGGAGGGGAGCCGCCGAGCGCACGGGAAGCAAACGAAGGCGGCGGCGGACCGGAAGCGGAAGTGACCTTGCGCCCCGCCCTCCGCAGCCGGCGCCTCCACTTCCGCGACCAAGCCCGCCCTGGCATCATCACTTCCGGCGTACGGGCACTCCAGATACCCTCGCGTCACTTCCGCGTCAGCTCTCTGGGACGCAGGGAGGCGGCAAGTGGTGGATCGGGCGCACCGGGGCGTCCAGGTGGAAGCCCGAGCCTTCCTGGCCCAACCCTGGGTACAGCGCGCGCGCGCCGGCGGGGGAGGACCTCCCAGACCAGGAGCCACCCCGCACCCACTGCCCAGCCAAGGGTCAGACACACTGGACACAGAGGGGCTCCATAAAGTAAAATACAACAAAATGTTTAATGAGCAAATTCGTATTAGCAAATATGAAACTGCCACAGAGAGGAGGAGAGGGACGGGGCCACGGGGGTGGGGAAGACTAAAGAGAACCAACTACTTAAACCGGGGTGGAGACCAGGAAGGACCAAAAGCCAGAGGATGGGAGCTGTGGTCCTGCAAAGGGAGAGGGGGCAGGGCACTGAGGGCCAGACAACAAAATTCAAAATAGTTTGGCCATAAAATATAAACACGCTATGTTCCTACCATGGGGAAAGGAAGGAGAAAAGGGGAGGAGAGGCTGTTTGGGGAGGGGCTGTGGGGGGAGGGTTCTACCCGCCCTGCTGCGCACCCAGTCCCCATCCCGACCCCTTCCCTCTGTGTCTGTGTGGGTGCATGTGTCTGTGGGCCTGTGTGCACTTCCCCAGTCCCCTCCCTGCCCTAGCTCCCTACCCCCCACCCCCCTTAATTGCTGCCATTCCAGTTGCTGCCGGCTGTCATTCGGCTGTCACTCCTCTGCCCATCTTCTTCAGAGTGGGGAAAAGGAGGGGGGGACAGGCGAGGGGGAAAAGTCCCCAGCCAGCCCTGCCCCCACCCTCCCCCGGCCACCTCTACCAGAAGTCCCGGCGGTGATAAGAGTCGGGGTCACAGTATTTCGTGACAACCACTCTGTTGGCGAACTTGCGGCCTGTTAGGCCCTGCATGGCTTTCTGGCAGTCAAACACAGAGGTGAACTCCACAAAGATCTGTGGGAACAAGAGGCAGATCTGTGAACAAAGCTATCCCCCAGGAACTAGCCAGCCTTCAAGTCCAGAACTGGTGTAGGAAATGAAAAAGCCTCACCACAGTCTGCACAAAGAGGCTTTCGGTTCAGTTTTTAGAGCATCCACCCAAACGTTCTCCAGGATCAAAGAACAGACAGCACAGGAATGGAGAAACATGGACACAGGCCAGAGTCACCTGAATGTATGTGCAGGGCAGGTGACCAGAGACAAGATCCAAGAGAGTGGAGGGGCCACTTCACCACCAGCCACTAGGGGCAGGTTGCTCCCCAAACCACCAAAGGGCCATGTCCACCCTACTGAAACACTGCATAGGGGAGCTCAGCATTGAGGGTTCAAACCCACAGTAAAGCACTTGAGCTTGATGTGGCTTCTAATCTTACTTGACACTTACAGGACACAAACACAATGCATTATTCTAACCTGGAAACTGCACAACCCATTACCCACTTTAAATGGGGAGGAAATAAAAACCACTAGGAGAGACTGAGGCTGGCAAGAAGGCTCAGTGGGTAAAAAGCACTTCATGTCTGACAGCCTGACATTCAGAGTTTGACAGTCTGCATCCAAGTTGGAGAAATACCGTACTCCTGAAAGTTATTCCCATGGCACACACAAAATTAAGTTAAAAACAGTTTTAAAAAAAGGGGCTGGAGAAGATGGCTCGGCATTTAAGAGCACTGACTGCTCTTGCAGAGAACCTGGGTTCGATTCCCAGCACGCACATGGCCACAAACCATCCTTAACTCCAGTTCCAAGGGAATCCAAAGCTCTCGTCTGACCTCCACAGCATTGCAAAACACAGGTGCACTCACATACACGCAGGCAATACACTCATACACATAAAAATATAATTAAAATATTTTTTTTAAAAGAGAGAAAGAAACCTTGTAACCAAACTCAAGGTTTTGGATCCTTATGGAAAGAACTGAGCAAGAATTAGGACTAGGTAAGAAATTAATGACAGCTGTGTTGCTGTAGTGACAGTTGTTTGATTAAAAAGAAAAACTAAAGGTTATCTGGGTCTCAACTAGGGATATAACATGACCCCAGGGTTTAAAGAGCACTGTCTGCGGGTGCTTTGGGTTGTCACAAAAGGCAGGTGAAACTAGGGGTGAAACTGAACAAACCCAGAGCACAAGCTCAAGACCAGCCTGGACCATACAAGCATCCAAAGCCACCAGAAGCAACACAGCAAAACCCTTAGAGCAAAGCAAAACAAGTCAGCTGACCAAGAAGCCAGGCTCTCTCCATTGATTCTTTTTCCTAGTATTTACTTAGCCCCCATTTAACCCAGGCTTCCGTTAAGAGTCCAAATGAATCAAATTAACCAAGGCAGCACATCGGATACAGGCCAGAAACGAGACTCTTCCTCTTGACTCCCTCCTCTGGCCCTCTGCTGCCCTCTCAAGGTGCCCCAAACTCCTCCAGCCTCCACCCTCTGCCCCAACCCCACACAGGTGACTCTATCAATCTTCACACTTGGGGTATACCCACTACAACAGTTACCTGCTTCATAGCTATCTCTTCTTGGGTGTCTCAGGAACCTCAAAGGTAGCTCAGCCAAAACTGGCTATTGCCCTCCACCTCACCTGCTCAGTATCCTTGCTTCTCACCTGACACTCCCAACATCTCCTGGACCTGCTCCCTCCTATCTCAGCAAAGCTAAACCAACCAAGGTCTGAGCAGTTAAAGGTTCAGGTCTCCCAAATCCCAAGCCCATCAACTTCTCTCATCTCCTGCTTTAACAGTCTCCACATCCCTTAAGGACACATGTTCTGATGTCACTGCACAATTCACCACTTCAAATTCTGGAGTATACAGATAGCTACAATGTCATTAGATGATACAATCTAACAGGACTATGGCTGTGTATGCTGGACATCCCTGAATGAATCCTGCCTACACAGCACAGGACCCGAACAAGATCCCATCTTTCTCCCAGATTAACAGCAGACTCTTCACCTGACTCATGCTCTCTAATCCGTTTACCACTGAGCCAGACTCACACCGGCCTTTCTCTCTCTCCTTAAAGCCCTACTACACTACTCCAGAAAAAAACCCTGAGCTTCTTCATGTTCACAGGGCCCATCCCAACGCACTCTGAAAAACTAGCCTCTTCTCACACAAATCCTGCTCATGTCTACTTCAACCACACCTAGGGTTCCAGAAAACAAATGGCTACACACACCTGCCCTCTCATCACTCCTTCCACACTCCTACCTCACAAGGCTCAGCTCCACTCCTACCTCAGAAGGCTCAGCTCTACAGATGTACTATACACCCTACCCCAAGCAATCTCCTACCTGGAGGCCCTGGCCCTGCTCACTGTCCATTTGCCTAAGACACACTGCCTGCCAAGATAACCTCGCCTCACTCAGCCTAACTGCCACCCTTCAACCTCCACCTGCTTATCTAAAACCATAGCCTGGGCCTATGGATGTGGCTCAGTAGAACACTATGTGAGAACACTGGGTTCAATCCACAGTACCCAAAGGAAAAAAGGAGCCTGGTAACCTTGCTCCCCACCCTTTCCTGCTACTGCCCGACACGGCACACATATCCCATCCCCCAAAACAGCGTCCCCAAGGACTTCAGCTACTTGTGGGTAGGAGCTCTGTTCAAAACTGAATCTTCCCTTTGGCACAGTATGAATCCCACTAGCTCTTGTCCACGGTGGACCAAGCACAGTGCAAAGGTGGTAACTTGGTGGGCTCTGAAATCAAGACCACCTGGCTGTGTGGCTTATCACCTGTGTTATATCCCATTCAGGACCCACCAGGAGAACTGAGCCCAGATGAGCTTCAGGGGAGCACAGGACACATTGGACACATGTAAGTGGTGAAGCAAAGTCACTTGCAAAAGGGTCAAGAAACAGGGAGAGGAAAAGTCAGGTTCTGAACCAAAGCGACATCAATACAGATGCCAAATTTTTGCCTGTGGGCCCTAAGCCCCCCAAAGGCCCCCATCTTGAGTCCCTGGCATCTCCCCTGGCAGGTCTAGAAGGAATACTCAGGGTAAGTGGGGATAAGGGGGTACACAAGATAAAGGGAGTACCCTGACCTTTCCACAGCCAGGCACCTCCACACCATCCACGGGCCGGGGGATCTCAATGGACTTGACCAGACCGTACTTGCTGCACTCATCTCGCACATCCTCTACAATCTCCTCGTACTCCTCATCGTCCAGCAGCTCTTCGGGGAGCACCATATTCATGAGACACAGGACCTCGGTCGGGTGGCCACCCATCTGCACCTGAGAGCTCATCAGGCCCGGCACTTGCAGGGTCACAGGTGTCTGGTTGATGGTGCTCTGTGGGGCCATAGACAGCAGGAATGTTACCGAATAGTTCAGACTAGCCTCCCTCCATTCAAGCCTGTACCCCAACACCCAACCAGGGGAGGACCATTCCTCTACTCGATACCTATGACCCCATTCCCCAAACCCCTCCCATGAAAGCTGGGGCAGAACTTAAGAAAACCTTCCCATCCAGCCCTTCCCACCCAGGGCCCCTCTAGCCAATGGAAGATGACGTGCCGGGAGGCTCACCAGCGTGGCATTCTTGGCTCCCACACTTGCCCTCTGGACAAGCAGCTTCTTGTCCCCTAGCTGCATCCCATTCAGCCCCGCAATGGCCTATGGTCAGAGGACGAAGGGTGGAAGGGGTACGGGAGAGGTGCAGGTCAGGAACCAGGAGCCCAACACTTCCCCCCCCAAAACTGGGGCATTGGTGGGGAAGGAGTGGAAGGCAAATAGCATTCAGTTTGGAGAGAGGCAAAACCAAGGGAAGGTGAGTGAGCCCACGCACAAGGCCTTGCTGTAGGCTGGCCACCTCCCACCGAAGCCCGAGGAGAGGAGACCTAGGCTTGGAAACAGAGCAGGGTGAGGAAAGGCAGATCAACAAACCATCAAACACTCAGGGCTCACCTGGTCTGTGACGTTGATGTCCACGTACTCACAGAAGGCATATCCCTTGGAGAGCCCTGTAGCACTGTCCTTGACCAGGTTGAAGGCCTTGAGAGGCCCAAACGATGTCAGCAGCTCCTTCACCTGCAGACCAGGAATCCATCAGGTTTTGATCAGATTGAGGAGAGCGGCTGATAAGGGGGCAAAGGATTTACCTGGTCATCGTTCAGGTAGTTGGGTAAGCCCCCGATGAACAGCTTATGGGCAGAGTCAGGGACCACAGTGGACACAACTCCTGAAGAGAGAGGGTACAAAGAGTTTAATTCCAGCACAAAGTCATTCCCCAAATTCCAGGGAGAGTGCTAGGTGTGGTGACACACACGTACTCTCAGCACTAGGAAGCCCAAAACAGGAGCTCTATCCTGAAAAGACCTACAGGAGTTCCAGAACAGCCTGGTCTACAAAGCGAGTTCCAGGACAGCCAGAGCTACATATAATTAAGTAACAAAAAAATAACAGAAGCCATGTAAAAAACAAACAAACAAAACAAAAACCAGAATAATCACCAGGAGCTCCTCACAGGCCCTGTCCTGACGAGGACCCCGGTTGACAAAGGTGGAAGGAGGCATACCATGCACACTTCCCTCCTGTCTACACAACATTCGATTTTTTTTTTTTTTTTTTTTGAGGCACGGTCTCCCTGTAGCCCCCAGCTGACCTGGAACTCACTATGTAGACCAGGCTGGCCTTGAATTCAGAGATCCTCCTGCCTCTACCTCCTGAGTGCTAGGATTAAAGGCATGAGCCACCATGCCTGGCCTTTTTTAAATTTACTTTTATTTTATGTGCATCAGTGGTTTGCTTGCATGTATGTAAGTGCATCATGAGTGCAATGCCCAAACACCAGGAGAAGGTATCTAATCCCCTAGAACTCGAGATACGGATAGTTAGCCACCACATGGGTACTGGGAACCAATCCAAGGTCCTCTGTAAAAGTAGCTAGTACTCTTAACCACTGAGCCATCTCTCCAGCCCCCTTTTAATCTTTTTATGTGTATGAGTGTTCTGCCTGCATGTATCTAAGTGCACATGTGTGTGCAATGCCAACAGAGGCCAGAAGAGGGTGTCAGATCCCCTGGAACCGGAATTACAGACAGTGGTTAGTCACTCTGTGGGTGCTGGAATCCAAACCTAGGTCCTCTACAAGAGGACCCATGCTCTTAAGCACTGAGCCATCCCTGTCCTGTGCATCTGTCTCCCCCCCACCACCACCAGCACACACACACACATTCTGACAAGAACACAAGCCCCCTAAGGAGAATGCACTATAAACCCAGTCCAACCGGCCTGGAAGCCCCAAGCTGGCGGCAGCAGCACCCTGAACACCCTGGCCCACATTCATACCTTACATCTGCACCCTGGGGTACGTCTGTCTCCTTGGCTCTAGAGACATTGCTGACACTCTCAACTCCTCCTCTACCATAACAGCAGGCCATAACTCAGAAAACCCTCACTGACAAACACCCAGGGTCATCTCCCAATTAAATCACTTAGCCCTTTGCCTTCAGGGTCTCCTATATCCACCAGCCTCTACCTGGAACACTGCAGAAGTGGCCTGCTCTCACATGGATGCCTGACAAGGAGCCGAGAGGCTACTGGAAATCTCAGAACATGCCTCAGATCCTGTATTAAGGATCCACAAGGCACAAATCTAACAACACGGTGCTGTCGGCTGAGTGAGTTTAGCAGCCCCACTCCTACCTTCTCTAGTGAACTTCGGACACACGGGCCAGCACTGGCCAGATGGAAGGTGGTACCACATGAGCTTCACCAATATCACCACTTCATTCTTAGCCACCCCATCAGACCCTAGCCATCAATCCAGCCTCATCCCCACTTCAAAACTCTGGGTCCGTGGCCTCCCTGTCTTCAGCAGTCCCCTACACAAAGTACAAGTGCCACATCCCACCTCCATCCTGATCTTTGGAAGCATCACGTAAAACATGGAGACTAAGCCACTGCCCCACCCACTCTCCAAGCTAACAACCACCCCACTCCAGCTCTTTAGTCCCCAGAGAACTGCAGACACCAACCCAGCCATTGCAACCCCCTGAGCTACACCCCAGCAGTGAAGTCATGCAGACAACAAGACCTAGCTGGGGTGCCACTGGGACAAGAAGCAGCATCCTGAGAGCAGGGGTACATGGCCAGTGCTGCCACAGGCACAAACTAAAAGTCTATCTCAGTCTATGTAAAAGCCCCCATTACAATATAGTCAAGTCCTAAGGGCAGGAAAAAGTCACCTTCCAGGGCTCAACTAACTGCCTCTCACAGGCAGCTCAGCAGACTCAGGGCTCTGCCCTAGACCCCACAGGGGAGCAGCAAGGCAGGTCACCCCAGAACCTGGATCCCAAATTCAGTCTGGTAACCACTGTGCTATATTTCAAGAGGGCAGCACAGGTCAAGACCCCAAGTGAGGTGCCCTGGGTTCAAATCCTGGTTGTCTTCATCTATAGAACAGGAAGAAATACCAAAGCCACACAAGACACGCTTTACTCCCAGGCATAACAGAGTCCAATGTTGGCAAGTTAGGGCTTCACTTCAGTGGAAATGAACTCATGCTTACCACCCCAGGTGATGTCTACTTTATCAAGTACCTTCCAGTTTCTGCATTTTTTTTACCCTCAACCAAAGAGTCTACTGATTTCATCAAATGCTTTCCTCTCTAGTCTGTGCAGTGAAAATTGTTTACCTACTTTAGAAGAGGAAGTTTGGAAGGGAAGCGTAAAACACTACCTTCATCATAGGGAATGCACTGAAGAACACTAACCTGAAGGCAGAATCCCACTTGCTGCTGCCTGCCCCAGAGTGGGAGAGATGTGCCCAATCACTGCAGAGATGGAAACCTGGCCTCTTCAGATAGGTACATCCCCAAGAAAAGGGTAAGTGATCTTCCTATTGTTTGATCATAGGAGAGGCTGCCTGTGGAAAAGGCCTGCCACTAAGAAGCATGGTCCAACCAACTGTACCTGTATCTGTTTTCAGTAAGAAGGCTACAGTAAGAGGTAGTGCAGGGAAAAGCTGGACAGGGAACCCAGAGGCAAGCTGGGTAGCCCAGGAGGGTACCACTGATTCCATGACTTGAACAAGTTTTTTTTTTTTAACTTTTTAAAAAATCTTATTTTATGTGTATACGTGTATTGCCTACATGTAGGTAAGTGCACCCGTGTCATGCAATACCCGTGGAAGTCAGAAGAGGCTGTCAGATCCCCTGGGACTGGAGTTACAGACAGTTGTTAGCTGCCATGTGGGTGAACAAGTTTTTAATCACTGTGCCTGGCTTTCCTCCTCTGTGAAACAATTCCATCCACCACCACAGCACAAGTCAAATTGACTTAACACAGGGCACAGCCAGGTGGTATGACGCACATTTGTGATCCTAGCACTGGGGACAGGGAGTCAAGTTGGAGGCCAGTCTGGGACAGAGACACCATATCTGAAGAAATCAACAGCCAGGCCTGTAATCCAAACTACTCAGGAGGCTAAGGCAGGAGGATCCAAAGTTCAAGGCCTCCCTGGGCAATTTAGAGACTGTCTCAAAAACTACAAAGGATATAGCTCAGTAGCAAACTACCTGCTTAACATGTATAAGGCCCTAAGCTCAAATCCTAGTACCACAAAAAAACAATTTAAAAAACAAAGAGGTAACATATACAAGACCTGACTGCGTGCCAGTACATACTTTAAAAAGCAAGCAGTGATCCAGGTGTGATGGCACACGCCTTTAGTCTGAGCACTTGGGAGGCAAAGGCAGGTGGATCTCTTTGAGTTCAAGGCCAGCCTGGTCTACATAGTGAGTTCTAGGACAGCTGAGGCTACAGGGAGGCCCTGCCTCAGAAAGACCAAAAAAATTCCAAAAAAAAACAAAAACCAAAAACAAGCAGTGAGCCACAACTGACCACCCCCCCAAGTCCTAATTTGCTGACTGTTAACGGGGGCTGGAGAGATGGCTCAGAGGTTAAGAACACTCACTACTCTTACAGAGTGGGAACCCAGGTTCGATTCCCAGCACCCACGTGGCAGCTAACAACTGTTGGTTAACTCTAGTTCCAGGGGATCTGATGCCCTCTTCTGACCTATGCAGGCAGTACATGGCATGGATACACTTACACACATGCAGGCAATACACTCATACACATAAAATAAAATATCAAAAAATAAAATATTAAAAAAATTCAAACTGTGAATTTAGTGGAAAGAGACATAAGCAAGATGTTCTACAGCTTCATCTGGGAGACACACCAGGAATCATCAAGCAAGCTGAGCCTGGTAGCAGAGGTGTAATCCAGCTATTCGGGAGACTGAGGGCAGGAGGCGCCCAAGTTCAAGGCCTAGTCAGTAGGCAACTTGAGAGATGCCTCAGGGAGGTCAACTGTTGCCAAGTCTGACAACTTGAGTTCCACCAAGAGTCACATGGTAGAAGGAGAAATCGGACTACCACAGGGTCTCTTCTGACCTCCACAGGTGCTGTTGCATGCACATGCGCACAACACACACACACTCCCCAAAAACAATTTTTTTTTTTTTTTTTTTTTTTAAATAATGAAAAGGTACACTGAATTAACCAGAACTTGCAGTGAACAAGCACTGAATAGTGAGGACCCTAACTCAGGGCCTGGGCTACCACAAATGTGCCTGTCTGCCTTCTAGGACTCCACGGGCCCTCCTCTGAAGTGAGGGCCTGATCTCTACAGGCATCCTCCACTGTTGAGCACTAGCCAGCAGAACCCCACGTTCAACGTTCCAAGTAGCCTGAGACCTGTGTCTCTCTCACTCACTCAGCTAGCGCTCCAGAGCCAGTGATTCCTGCATCCCAGGCAGGGCCTCCAACAGCCTAAATCTGCACTTCTACACCACCTGCCAAATGCTGTCAGCTAACCACAGCCTGAAGGCCACACAAGCCACTGCTGCTTGCTTAGCTTAAACTTCTGAAAGATTACTGCATGATATGAAAAACCACATAAAACCCCCCTTCACTGACCCGTCTGCAGCACTCACACTGGTCGTATGTTGTGATCCGCCCACCAGAAGTGATGTGCAACAGCTCTGGGGAATGGCCCAGAGCACAGGATTCAAGGCACATGCCAGAGACATGGGATCAGGAAGAGAACAGACTCAGTGGGTCCTGAGCTGCGGACCATATACAGGAGCTGTGCTGAGGTCTGCTGATAGGCACCTGCAGACAATCACAGACCCGGGGCCTGAAGTCCCAGGGCCAAGAGGCCAGAGCAGGAACAGGGCCCAGACTGTGAGCCACACACTTTCCCAAGCACCTCTGGTCTGGACCTGGCTCTGACATTTACAGGCTACGCACTCTCAAGCAGATCAACTCTCAAGCAGATCAGTTCATCCCCTCGGGAGCCCAGGGGTCACACCTGTCAAGCTACAAGAACGGCCATGGGATCCAAAGCACACACACTACTTCCTAGGTGGGTGGGAAGACAGGAACAGTGGACCATAAAACTTGGACTGAGTAACAGGGTTCCCCAACAGATTCCCCCACTCACCAGGCACATAGACAGAGGGGTTCTCTGACATGCCAGGCAGTGGCTGGTAATCGTGAGGCCTTCGAATCTTCAATGACTGGCCCTGGAAGATGATGCCATCAAAGGCCATGGCCTGGGTAGTCTCATCCACTGACCGGAACTGAAGGAGAGAAAAGGCAGTGGTGAAGGATATGGTCAAGGAACACATCAGCCCCTACCCTACCCCCACGGCTCGGACTTTCTTTTCACTTGTATAAACAAGTATCTTGCGCCAAGCCCTGGCCTGGCCACTGGAGGACACCAGTCACCCTAGCAAGCAAAGACACCATACCCACAGAGACAGAGGAAGCACACATCTACAGCTGTGACAGCACTGGGAAGTAACAAGAGCCAAGGCCAGCATGGGGAAGGGGGCTGACTGGGTGACACCTCAGCCAAGTCAAACAGCCAGCACACGTCAGGGCTGGAGAGGTGGGTCTCTGGTTAGGGGCACTGGCTGCTCTTACAGAGAACCCAGGTGTGGCTGACAGCACCCACATCGTGGCTAGCAACTGTGGGCCTATAACTCCAGATTCAGGGGATCCAACACTCTCTTCTGAGCTCCATGGGCACTGCCACATGGGTACACTTACATGCAGGCAAAACACATACATAAAATAAAAATAATTTTTTAAAAAAAGCTTTAAAGCCGGGCGTGGTGGCACACGCCTGTAATCCCAGCACTTGGGAGGCAGAGGCAGGCAGATCTCTGTGAGCTTAAGGCTATCCTGGTCTACATAGTGAGTTCCAGGACAGTTGGGGCTACAGGGAGACCCTGCTTCAAAAATAAATAAATAAATAAATAAACAAATAAAATTAAAAAGCTTTTAAAAAATAATCCTTCTTAGCAGCCTGACAGCATTTCAGTGCCTCCACTGTACAAGAACATGAGCCCACAGAACTGAGAGCTAAAAACCAAGTCCCTTCACCAGCGGACATGGAGTGAACCAGCTCAACCCAGGCCAGAAAGAGGGAGAAGCTCCCACGTCCTGTGAGGGTCAGCATGTCCTGGGCAGAGCGGCCTGGGGCAGAAGAGTCCAGAAAGGCCAACAAAGTCTGCAGGAGCCAAAAACAGCCTCCCAGGCTACGAGGAGAACACAAGAAGGCAGGATGGGAGGTGCAGACCCAGAGCAGCTAAGTGCAGAATGTGTGCAGAGGGCGCAGTGGAAGCGGCAGCAGACTGGCAAGCTAAGGTAGGCATGCTATCCCTTACCCACCACGTGAGAACTCACCTCCAAGAAGGCGAAATTCTTGTCTTGGTTAATCTGCACAGCCAAGACCGGGTTGCCAGGGGCCTGAGTCAGCCCCCCCAGGCGCATCTGGGCATTGAAGAAGTCCATCATGGCCTCCTGCAGAGGGAATAGGAGACAGGGGAGGGCGGGGAGGGAGGTGGAGAGAGGAGGGGAAGGGTGAGAGAGGGAGACACAGAGGGGTTTGGGGGTAAGGGGAGAGGGATGAGGGCAGGGAGAAGGGAAGGGAAGGGGGCAGTGGAATATGGGTCAGGGGTGTAGAGGTCAATCGTAGGAACAAAAGCAGGAGGAAGTAAGAAAACAGAGGAAGCGATGGAAAGAACAGGAAATGAGCATGAACGGGCCAGACAGGACAGATGTGGGGATGAGCCATGGGGCCCCAAACAATTAGGAGAAAGATTATTCAAGAAAAGATGAAAGAACATGACAGGAAGGAAAAAATACACAAGACAACACCAGGAAGAAACACCCAGTCACGCAGACAGCGAGGGCAGGAAAAGCAGCGACAGAACAGAACAGAGACAAGTAAAGGGACAGAAAGGGAGACCAGGAGAGATGGAGCGAGATTGAGTGCAAGGCAGAAGGGATGAAGGAGGAGGGGAGGACGGGACAGGGTGGGAGGGGAGGAGAAAAGAGTGATGTGGAGGGATCTGGCCCTGGAGTCCGGGGGCTGGTTTATCAAATGTAGCAAAGTGCAGGTTGAGAAAGTCAGAATGGACCTTACTTGCCTTCGACGATGGTAGCAAACTTTTTGTTGCTACGAGGGATCTCAGCCCCACAATATTTCACTTTAAAGAGAAATGGAAACAACTCTTTGATCTCGGGATTCTCAGGGGGTGCCACGGGAAGGGGTGGGGGAGAGGGATGGGGAGAGGAGCGGTCGGGAAGGTGGGGGAGGTCAGGGCCATCAAAAATAAAAGAACAGCGACCATGGGAGGGATGTGGGGAAAGGATGTGGACAGACGGCAGAAAAGGAGAGCATGTCAGAAAAAACTGCAGGGGGCGTGCGTCTGTGTGTATGTGTGTCGAGTCTCCCTCTCTGTCTCCAACACGTAGGTACAGTATGTAGGTAGGTACATTATGTGTGTGTTTGATCCCTGGGTTGCTGCAGGAGGTTGGGGGAGGGGAGACGGGAGAGGGGAAGAGGAGGAAGGGAGGGGCCACCCCCAGCCCGGCCCCTGGCTGGCTCAACTCCATCGGTCCGTCTGGGAGGGGGCCGGGGGGTCTTGCAGGAACAGCGTCTGACCCGTGCAGGTTGGGGAAAGGGAATGGAGGGGAGGGGAGGAACAGGGTGGGGGAACAGGGGAGAGGGCAGGGCCAGGGGGAGGGCAGTACCTCAGTGATGCCAAAGGGGATGTTGCCCACGTAGAGACGTCTGGCCTGTCTGGTCATCTGGCTCCCAACCACGGGCACCGGCGTTGGGGTCACAGCCAGACCATCAGGAGTCATGGTGGGGAGAAGGGCAGTGGCTGGTATCTGACCGGCAGCTTCAGGAGGGGTGCAAACAAAGCCAAACCACGTTAAGAGTAAACTTCAACCCAGACCACCTGGCACACACTGCAAACTCCCCCACTTCATCTGGAAGCTCCTCCATCTGTCAAGTAAGTTCAGCAACAGAACCTGGTCGGTACCCACTGCTAAGCCTCGCTGCTTAAAGGGCCCAGGCCAGGCTTGCTCTGCCTCAGCTGCAGGCTCTTCATTTCCTCCTCCAGCCAGGGCTCTCACAGGGCAGGAGCCAGAGGCCCTCTGGTGTGACCCAAGTGCACAAGGAAAACTTATGGGAGGAGGGGCTCCTCCACGCTCTTGACCCTCTACAACAGTCTGGGGACCTACCTTGCATGGCCTTGTACTGCATTGGGGTGATGTGCTCAAAACCAGGTGGTGGCACGTCCCAGTATTTACGGACCTTCTTCTTCTTCTCATGACGGGGGGAACGACTGGGGAAGTGGGGAAGGGGAGATCGGGGCAGGGCAACCTCAGTCTGACCAACAGTGGGCCTGCAAGCCCCCTGGTCAGGACGCCCTCCCAGGGCTCCCTCCAGCCCCCCACACCCTCCCCCCCACATAAGCTCCACGCTCTCCAAATGTGAGAGGATCAAGTCAGAGCTGGGTCAGGCCTGGGGAGGGGCACTGGCTTCAAGACACATGGACTCCTTCCCCAGTGCTCAAGCAAGGGTGGATGCAAGGCAGGCAGACACAGGGTGAGGGGGGTGGAGGGAGTGGAAATCAGGGCAGAAGGGGCAGGAAGAGAAGCTCACATCAATCCACTGTGCTCCTCTTTAGCGCCTCTGGTCAAAGGTTTGCTGGGGATGAGAGGAAAAGTTATAGGGAGAGTGACTGAGAACCCATCTTCCCCATACACCACACCCCCTTCCAAGATACTGAACCCCAGGGCTGGGCAGGACCGAGGGAAATCAAGTGGCATGCAGTCTCCCTTGGCCCTGCCACCTCCCCCAAACACTACCACCCCCAGAAAAGGAGAGGAAGGAGCAGGGAGTGGACAGGCTACTCTATGGAGAAACTGAGGTAGGGAAGGAGGGGCAGAGAGAACAGAGGGGAGCCTAGGTAGGAAGCGTATTTCGGATAACCAGACCAGCTGCTCTGAGCTGGACATTAAGTTCGGGGTTTGGAAACCACTCTACTGGAGACAGAGACCAGTCCTCTCCAGACAGTCCCATAGAGAACCAGAGAAAAGAGAAACATCAGGCCCTTGGAATCTAGTCCTTGGAAAAATACAACTCACTTCCCATCTCCAACAACTACTGCCTCAGCAACCCACTAGCACTGCCAACAGAGAAACTAAAGAAACCTCAGAAATGGCCAAGTCCAAGACAGAGCACCCCACCCCATGTCCACAAAGAGAAGAAACAGGGTCCAGGCCTGAATAGGCCTTATCACACCCCTGGCCAGCAAACACCTGCCCCCAACTCCCAAGCTGGCCCAGCCGAGGTCCCAGGATTCTAGTACCTTCGTCGCCGCCTGTCCCGGGAGGCACTGCGCTGGTCCCGGTTGCGGCGGTCACGACTCCGGCTCCTGCGCTTCCGGTCCCGGCTTCGAGAGCGGCTATGGCTGCGCTTCCGGTGCCGGTTCTCCTTGTCCCGTTCTGGACAAGGGTGAGAAAGGACGGGTGAGTGGAAACAAAGTGCAGGCCCAGCCCACCCTGCGTGCTGGTGGCTATGCCAAGACCCAGGGAGGCCACCCCCCATGGGAAGGATTCAGTGGGGGGAGACAACAGGCCTCCTGGGTCCACACCTGAGTCCCCAAGGACTCTGAGGGGACCAAAGGGAAAGGGCCTGGAAATGCCCCCGGGGTGTAAGATACCTGAGGATGCTCAAGAGGAGCTGAGGAGCCAGAGAAGACAGAGGAGGCTGGCTCCTGGTCCCCCTCGAGGGCTGAGGGGCCTGACCTCAGGGTCGTCCCTGAGAGGGGCAGGGCTAGAGGCTGGGGAATCAAGAGACCCAATGATGTTTTCCAGAAGAAACCCAGCAACCCCTCAGGAAACACCTCTGCAACCAGCTGGCCCCCACAGTCCCACCATCAGGCCCAAGGGTCAGGTGCCAGGCAGGACCTAGCATAGTAACCCCAGGAAGCCAGGAAATTCAACTCCATCCCTCCCCAACCAGGTGAATAATACAACCAGCAAGCAGCCTCCGGGAGGAGGGGCTTCTTTGTAATGGACAGGCTGTGAGGAGATGCCTCCAGGGTCCCAGCTGGAAGCCCAAACCAGACCCTCCCTGCCTCACTCCCTCACAGCCAAAGGCAGCTCAGCTGCAAAGGGGCCAGCGTCTACTCCACTTCCTTAGCCTTGGAGACCAAGGCTTAGAGCAGACCACAGCCTTGCTAGTTAAACTACAGAATCTCGGTCTGGAAGCAGCGGCATCAGGCAGAGAGGCGAAACCCTCATCATCACACTTAGTTCCTCAACTCCTGCACCAGGTACAAGAAAAGATGAACGGCCAAGTGTGGTGAAGCACACCTGCATTCCCAGCACTTGGGAGAATAAGAAGGATAAGTTCGAGGCCAGTGGGTTACAGTAGACCCTAGCTTAAAAAAAAAGAAACACTCAAAAATCTTCAGCAGGAGTATCTTAAGAGTAGTGACCTCTGGAAGATAGGAAAAAGTAACAAGAAAGGGACAGCAAAGTGAATCTTAAACTCACAATTCTTTACATTTTCTTCTGATGCAATTAAGTAGGAACTTTCTTAAATCCAGGTAGACTCCACAACTACTGACACTTAGGAAAGCACCCCCAAAGGAGAGGAGGTGCCCAGCCTGAGGTGCTTCGAGCTGCTAGAGTCTGCACCACCACAGTATTTTACTTAATCCTCACCACTACTTTGAAAAACACTGCAGAAACTCCTAAGCAAATAAGAAGCTGAGGCTGCACAGGGGAGAACCAGGTCGGCTCAAAGCCCGACAGCAGCGGGCCATCGGCACTCCACAGTGAAGGTCAGGCAGAAAATCCCAGAGTCCAGATGCAATTCCAACAGCAGACCCTCCAAAGAATAAAATAAAATAGAAATCCAATCAAGAGCTGGAATAGAGGGCAGCTGGGGACAAGTAGCGGACGCCGAGGCAAGCACAGGCACAGCACCAGGCAGCTCTGGCTCCACATCTGCAAAATGGGCCGGTCCTAAGTACCAAGAGCCTTTTCCTGCTGCTAAGGCTCAAAACAGAGCGGCTACCCACAAGCAAAGAGCCCCGGAGAGGACTGAAAGACTGGGAAATTCCCTGTAGACTAGGGAGCTGAAGAAGGGTTTGAAGCCAAGAAGCAGGCAGGCTGGTCCAGGTAATGACACAAGCAGGCAGCCTCACGAACCTCCTCCCACATAGGTCCCGGACAGGTAAGAAAACTTGGATTGCTCAAAATGCTATACTGTGGTTGCCTTATTCGAAGGAGTAGCTCCACAAACCCCGGTCCTCAGGTCCCTGCTTCCCACAGCAGCAGGGTCGCTCCAGAACACAACAGCCACCCAGACTCCAGGACCAGCTAAAGCAGCTCCACCTAGAGCAGAGCAGAGCCTGGCTTTGCAGCAGAGCTCTACATAAAGCCATCAACATGTGGGTTTCTCCTCCTTAGACCAGGGTCACAATCTACCTCACTCAAGTGTCATAAGGACTTGGAAGAACATTTGGAAACAACCTTTTCCCGCCCTCCTTGACCCCAATACCTGACTTTCTACTTTCTAAATATGTGGCTTCACAGGAGCAAATATGGCCAGGCACTTAGCACAGGCCAAGCCATATGCCACATACCAACACGATCTCAGTTCCAGTCTCCAACCAGCTAAGGCCTGGGAGTTAGTTGGCCTCAGTTTCCTCCCCAGTGAAGAGCACTATTTTGTCCTCAGAAGACTGTTAAACGATTCACTTAGGAAATCCATTACGAGTTTAATCACAGTTATAATAGATACCTACCACCATTACTAATCTCAAAAATCCATTAATACATCAAGGTCATTACGCAGATGAAAAATACAAAGCTATTAAAGTAGCACCTACTAAGCAACAACGTGGGTATTTCTCAAGTTGAACCCGGTATTTGCAACTCCAAAGCCTAAGCTCTTAAGCACTGCAATAAAGCAAACACACCAGGGCCACTCAGAAAAGTTATTTCTTCCACAGGCTGTTTCAGTCACTCTCCTACTCAATTCCAGCCTGGATTAAAAGAATTCGCAGCCGGACGGGGTGGCGCACGCCTTTTGCCAGCGCTTGGGAGGCAGAGGCAGCCTGGTCTACATGGAGACCCTGTCTCAAAAAGAAAAATTCTGAATCCCCTCATCCAGCCCTCTGAACTCCACCTAGGAACACAGCCTAAGCCTCAATCAAGACTCAAGTCTTCACCCTTTCTATTTTACAAAGGTCAAACACTTCCTTAGAAGTCCTTAGTCCGATGAGCACCAACTTGGCCTTGGCTTGGTTTGATCCACACACAGTACAGGTCCCTGCCTTAAGAGTATCTACCTACCTCCATTAACCCGTTACTACCCCAATGGGCCGGCTCTCCGCCACTTTGGGCCGGTTTTCTTATCCCTATGGTGAGGCTGAGTGGCTGGAGTTTGAGATGTGACAGGATTTGGGGTTTTGTCTAAATTTAAGAGATGTCCCGGGCACTCCCATCGCAATTACCGGCAGCCAAAAAGACCTCAGGCATATACGACGTGTGTGTACCAGGGGCACAAAGAGTGCAAGCTTCCCCTTCGGCGGGGAAAGGTGTCGGACACACAGATCTTCGGCACCGAACAACCGGCGACTGGGGCAGAAACACTCTGACCGGGGAATTCCAACCAAATGGAAAAAAACATGAACTGGCGCAAAACAAGCCCAAAGCCAGCAAGCGCCGGGAAACAGAGCACCCAGTCCACGTGAAGGGAAGGGGGGGGTTCACTACCGCCATTTTGGAGACAAAGGGGGCGTGGAGAACGGAAAAGTACGCCCGACCGGAAGCGGAAGTTCCGAGACAGCATAAAAAGATTGGCATATGGGGTCTAAATCCATCTTTTTCCTAAATAAAGGGAGGACCCCACGCTGAGGAACCCGGCGCTCTCAGAGGGCCGCGCCGCCTCAGCCGGGACCACATGGTCACCGGACCGAGCTGCGCGCATGCGCTGTGGACCTCGCCCGCGCCCCTTCCCTCTCCGCGCGCTGCAGAAAGGGGAGGTCACGTGAGCGAGGCGCGCGCCACGGGCTGGGGGGGCATGGTGCGGCCTCAAGGAGGGGGACGGAGAAAATGGCCGAGGGTAGGGGCGAAGCAAGGAGCCACCCAACCCCGGCGTCCTCACCTTGTTTATTCTCATTGAGCTGCCGCTCGAACTCATCGAAGTCCGACATGCTTAGGCGGCCGCGTCGGGCCCTGTACAGCTCTCGCTTCGCCTTGCCGCCCGCTCCGGCCGCTTTGGCTACTTCCGCCGATGCCTTCAGCTACTTCCGGCCCCCGCCAGCACTCCGTCGCCTACCTAATCAAGCCCCCCAAG
>NW_008349291.1:954088-957294 GCF_000622305.1 Nannospalax galili
GACGGTAGTCCGAGACTCCTCAGGCTGTGGCGAAGGCTGTCCCGGAAAACACAGGAAGCAAGGATTTTGCTGGCTGTTCAAGTTTCGGTAACTTTTCCGAGATAAGCGTCTCAACGTTCGGAGGTTTCCGTGGGCCTTCCCGTTCCCCTGCACCAGCCCCCTCTAAAGGTTCGGGTTGTTCCGACAATTCAAACTGTCTCAGTCTTTGGCCGAGACTCCTCAGGCTGTGGCGAAGGCTGTCCCGGAAAACACAGGAAGCAAGGATTTTGCTGGCTGTTCAAGTTTCGGTAACTTTTCCGAGATAAGCGTCTCAACGTTCGGAGGTTTCCGTGGGCCTTCCCGTTCCCCTGCACCAGCCCCCTCTAAAGGTTCGGGTTGTTCCGACAATTCAAACTGTCTCAGTCTTTGGTTTCGTCTGAAGATTCGTCCCGCCCCTGGCCGGCCCTGTCCAAGAAGTCGGTCAGTTTAACGACAGTCCTAACCGTCCCAGCCTTCGGATCGTTCCGAAGCTTTCCAGCGCTCGCTCTCTGGCCCCTCCAGAGATTTAGCTCGATTCCAATCTTCGGCTCTTTCCGGAGATTCCACTCCGTCACTCCGCCCCTTCCGGAAAATTTCGTTCCCTTCCGCCACAGCTTCGGGAAGGCTTCTCGCTCAGAGGACAACTTCGGCTTTTTCCGTCGTTGCTTCGGTTCCTTCCGGCTTCGAGAACAGAAAAGGGAGGGAGGACAGAGGCGAGGTGGGTTTGGGGAAGGGATACGGAAGAGAGGGCGGGGTTCCAGCGCTCAGCACCTAGCTCTCCCGGTGAGAGGAGAACGGGAAAGGCCGACCTCGTTAAGGGCCAGAAGGTGCACGAGACAATAGCAGGCAGTGGGGCGAAGGGTGCTGGAGGCTGCTGCGGAGGTTGCGAGCGCGGTTCGGAGCGCCTGCGCACCGGGATCGAGGCTGGGAAGAGACGGGTTTGTGCGCCTGCGTAGCCGTCAGTCTGTGGCGAGTTTTGTCGTTGCCTGGGGAGGAGGCGCCGGTCCAAAGTCTATATTACGCGTGCGCAACATTTTTCCTCCCGAGAATGGAGGCGCTAGCCACTCGACCGTTAAAGCAAGGCTGCGCTCTCAGGGTTGTCTCGGCAACCACGCCTGCGCGTCCGCCCCCGCTCCTGCTGCGCAGGCGCAGGAAGTGGCACCGGCTCTCTACTGACCTCTGGCGGCCGGGCGGAAATGTGCCCGGCTCAGGCCTGTAGTATCCCGAGGAGACCGCGGTAGCTAGAGGTCACCGAGTACCGGCTGCCGCCGCATCTGCGGTCCAGAGACTAGAGGAGCGTGGAACATCCACTCCTCGTTTCTGGACCCCACCTCTAGTTGCTCGGGGAATGGCTGCCGCTCCCCTTCCCACCTCTGCCTCTCGGGGCTAATTACACCCTGTCCTCCCCAACCTCCCCTGCTCCCGTGTGACCGCCTCCATCCCGGTCTCCTTGACGACGGCCACCCCCTCCAGGCACATCCCCTTCCTAGGAAGACCTGGGGCCCAGTGTATTGCAAATTTTCACGTCTCTTTAATTTAAATTCTCTGAATAATACTCTGTCTCGCATGGGATAAGGATGGGCAGCTCCTGGCTGGGGAGGCCGAGCTGGAGGCCTCCGCGGAGTGGGATGGAGACGGTGTGGGCGGCCGAAGGGCAGGGCCTGGACCCGGAACCAGGCGGATCCCCGGGTCGGGCCTGGCGAGCGGTCTGCAGGGCGCGGAGGCGTGCGGGGTGGCGGGATCACCGCTTGAAGCGATAGGTGATGGGCAGCAGCAGCTTGCTCTTCTTGAGAGCCTGCACCTTCTTGAGGGTCTCGTCGTCCAGTGCCAGGAAGCAGCGGCGGGAGTACTCGAGCAGGCGCTCCTTGGACGGGTCGAACTCTCCCACCTCAGCCAGCTTTTCGGGAGCCACGATGAGCAGCTCCGCGATGGGTGTGGTCAGTGCCACAGTGTTGCGGTCCACGCGGTGGTGCTCAAAGGCACGAGACATACTCTTCAGCTTCTGGAAGGTGCCTAGGATCTTCTTGTAGCGGCAGAGGACCCCATCAGCATCCTTCACTGCAGGGCCAGAAAGAAAGAGGACAGGGAAAGACAGCCATGTGGGGCCAGAGAGATGGGGAAAGCCAGGTAGACACGAGCAGGCATGAGGAGAGGTGAAGGGCACACACGTTAGAAAGCAAAAGGTAGCAGGGACTCAAGGGGTGCCCCGTATAGGAAGAGCAGGAGAACAAAGTGGGGAAACGGGAGAGCACAGATACAGGAAATGGATACAAGTGAGACAGTGAAGACAGGCTAGAACACAGAGGAAATGAGAAGCGGCATTAAGCCAGTGAATCCCCCAGAGTCCCATCTGAGCCGTGTCCCAACAGACTCCTGTAGTCTGCAACCTGTGAGGTGCACCCAGAGGCCACCCACCTCTTTCTGATGAGGAAACAGGATTGGGAAGTTGAGGTACCCAAGATGACCCTGCTGACTGGTGTAAATCGAAGTTCACTCAGGACCACATAGCAAAGCTGAGAGATGGATCCGGTCTGGTCTTTTTATATATGGGGCGACTGGGACACCTCTACATAGTCACCACAAGTCTAGATGAAGACCAACCCCCCCCCAACATGCCCATCACATGTACCCACTCACCCCGCTGTCTCTCTCGGGCCTTAGGTTTCCCAAATCTCCTCCGACCGACACTTCCCTTCTGCTTCTGTCTCTTCCTCTCGTTGCCACTGCCTTCCTCGGAAGCCCCACTGAGTGAGGAGGCTGCCGACTCTGGGTCCGAGGCTTCACCCCCAACCCCAGCCCGGCTGTCCCCATCAACCCTCCGTGGCCCAGACTTCATCCGGCAGTGGTCCTCTGGGGAGAGACACGAATGAACACGTCACATCACTATCCGGAGGGAAAAAAAGAAAGTGGACCTGTAGGCCAGGTCCCTGGGATGAGGATAGGCTGAAGCTCCTGAGGTGTGGAGACGCTGGCTGCAGTGTGAATGGCATAGAGCCAGCTGTGACCCAGGAACACTGGGAGCATTTTTCTAAACTCCTAAACTTGATTGGAACAGGACCAGGGTCCTCAGGAGGATATGTGACTATGTGGGCTTCCAGTGCCAGAAGTGTTTTCTGGGAATCCCAGGGGCCTCCAGAGAATAGAGTCAAAATCCCTTTGAGACCTCTGCTGGGGTGGGAGGGTGGGAG
>NW_008349291.1:957510-965500 GCF_000622305.1 Nannospalax galili
GTCAGACCCCCTAGAAAAGCCGAGGTTCAGTTTGGAGGCCTGGGGAAAGCCATCATTTGGATAGGGAGCCAACTGAGGCTCAGACTAAATATCCGCCAAAGGGTAGACTGGGGGAGAATTAAAGTCTGGAAGGCTTCTACCCTACTATCCTAAGGAAACAGTGGAGATAACCAGGATGGAGCCCTCAGTGTAGGGAGAGGGGACTTAATCCCCAAATGCTGGGTTCCAAATAACCTAGACCCTCAAAACACTACTGAATCTTTGCTAGGGCTTTTGAGGGCTTTACTAGCCAGGGAGCTTGCCCACAGCCCAGCTGGCTACACCGAAGTTGAGGCCTGAGTAAAGGTTAAGTTCAAGACCTGAGCTAAACATTTGGGGAAGAAGGCCTTGACTTGGGAACATGGCAGGAATGACAAGTCAAAATAGTTGAACAGGCATCAGAAGAAGCAACCCCACTGCACTGTTCCTAGTCATAAAGACAGAACCTGCACTGGGAGTCCAGATTTGAGAGGAAACAACTGTGCCAGGGCTTTGGCTGGTGGGATTTGGGACCTCCTGTGATGTGGGAGATCAGAGGTCTCCGAAATTAAGCAAATAGGTGGTGAGGTCCATAAAACAGACAATGGTGGTAGTGGAGTGGAAATGCTAAGTCCCCATCAGGTTGTCCCAATACTGGGGCTTGGTGTCTGGATCCCAGGAGATCTGTGTGCCCCCCACCTGCATCAATCCGGGCAGAGGAAATGAACTTGTCCAGCTGACACCGCAGAAAGTCCCTCTCCTCCTCCAGGTCCTCAATTCGCTTCTGCAGCCATGAGTTTCTCTCCAGGGCCATGTGTAGCTGGGCCTTAACGCTGTTCATCAACGCCAGCGCTGGGGAGGTGGCCTCGGGAGGCTCTAAGAACACCATGGAGGGATGGGGGTCATGCCCCAGCACGGCCCCCAGCTGATTCCAGTCCCTCCAATGACCCTTTTCAGCTCACCCTCAAAATTTCTCCTAGAGGGACTCAGACTGTAGAAGATCTGTGAGTCTAAGTGGGGTGCCTCTTCGAAGGGAATGGAGATCCCAAAGGTCTCTTCATCCTTCACTGGAAAGAGGCCAGCGCGGGTTACCCCAGAATTGACCTGGGATTTCTAAGACCACCCCCAACCATAGCTGTCCCGGGGTAGAGGAAACCGCGATGTCAGGTCAAGGATGGGGAAAGGGCTCCTGCTCCTCACTTGTCCGCCTACGGCTGCTTCGGTCGTTCATAGCGAGACTTCTTGCAGACCCAGCAGCTGAGCGCCTCAGGGGCACTGAACAGAAAAGTCACCACAAATGGGGTCAGTCCCGGGGACGGAGGAGTACCCGGTCCTCGGGAGTGAGAGGAGGGCGCGCAGGCGTGGAACCGCTGTCTGAGGGAGGAAGGACCCATACTCCTGGACTGAGACACAGAGGTTTCAAAATCCTGGACTCATCAAGAGGACTAGGAAAAAGGATTCGGTTGTGCAGAGGGAGCCTGGCCCATACATTATTTTTTTGGTTCCTCTTGGGGTCACCTAACACTGCAGGGCCACTTTGGCCTAACCAGGAAGGACCCCCCTCACAGGCCATCTTCCAACCAAAAGCTTCATGCAGGGAGGAAACCGCCCCCCAACTTCCACGCGTAGGGTTGGGGGAGTACAGCCCGCAAGCGCTCCCCGGCCCCAAGCCGCCCACTCCTCCCGCACTCTGGTGGGCGAGCAGGGCCCCTCCTCCCTAATGGGGGGCTGGGCGCGTGCGCAGTGCGGGGGAGGTCACGCGTGGGGATGCGCCCCCGCCCTTTGTCCCATGAGTGGGAGGGGGCGGCCGTGGGAAAGGACCTCAACAGAGGCATCCAGCAAGCCAGGAGCAGCGAATGTGGCCGCCATCCCCGCCCGTGGGTGCCCCGGGTCCGAGGGGTCGGGGGTCCCCCACGCTCACCCACCCGCGCACGGACTCCAGCCCAGGGACCGACGGTGGCGGCGGCGCCCATGCCCGGCGCTGGGGAGCGTCTGCAAAGTGTCAATGGGAGCTGAGAGAAGCGCCCACCCACCAGTAAGCGGGCGCCGCGGCCGAGGATGAGTCGTGGAATTGGGTGGCGAGCGCGCAGGGACACGGGCACTTGCCGGGTCCAGCCGGCCTGGAGCGCCTCCTCCTGGAGTCCTGGCGCCCAGGTGAGGTCCGCTGTTTGCGCGGTGGTCGGGACTGCACTTGCGCGATGGCCCCTTGCAGCAGTCCCCCCGGCCCCCGCCCTTCCAAAAGCCCAGGCAGGGAACGTCACGAAATTCTGGTCCTGTAGAGCTGGCGCTACTACGGGGGTCCCCCGGGTGGATGCCTAAGTGCCCCGTGGGCCCGGAAAAATCAGAGAGAGTGAGGCAGAATGAAAAATTCAAGTTTTAATGGTCCCTGAGGAAATGCCTGGGGCACACCTGCACAAACGTTTTCAGTGATAAGGTGGCCAGGATGTGAGAACGGGTTTGTAGCGATTACTCCTGACCGAGATGTGTGCCAGGAATAGTCCCTTATAGCCGGCTGTGGAACAGCTAGCTGCCATGCTGCAGTCCCTCCTGCTCCCATTCCTCTATAGCCTCAGTTTACTCACCTGCTAAGTGGGAAAATTACAGTCTTCTCTAGATTCTCCAGGATGCAGTTGCAGTATCACACACCAAAAGCTCAGCCCATACTTGGGCCTCAAGATCAAGCGCTGTTGTTACTGCATGAGGTCAAAGGGTGGGGTGGGAGGGCAGCCTTTGGGACAGTTCCAGTCGGGAGTCTACACATGGGATATTAGCCCTCTGCCACCCCAAGAGATCGCAGTGGAAAGGAAGCCTAACTGCGTCTAGCATAAAACAGGCAGTGAAAAGTCAGAAAACACATGTTTATTATGCCCCACCGGTTGACCTGCTCTAGTTATGGAGCCCCTGTGGAAGCAGGACTTTCACCTTGCAGAGGGAGGCTGAACGTGTCAACCAAGAAAACTAACCCTCTCTCTCTCCTGCTTCACGTTCAGAAACTGCAGCCTGGGTCAAGTCCAGGGGGAGCCACCTGCCCTAGGTCAATGTTTTTCATTGATTTCATACAGTGAGATGAACATTAATGTGAAAAGTACATCAGGGTGTCCTTGTGTGCACTGTTAAACTTGTTCCATGTAAGTTTGTGTAAAGCGTGTTACAGGAGATTATGATTTAAATGGTAAAGGTGCTGGGGATATGGCTCAGTCTGCAGATACTTGCCTAACTTGTACCAAGCCTTGGGTTCAGTATCCAGCACCACATAAACTGGGCATTGTGGCACATGTCTGTAATCCCAGCACTCAGGAGGTGGAGGCAAAGAGGATCAGAACTTTGGTGGACACACCTTTAATCCCAGCACTTGGGAGGCAGAGACAGATGGATCTCTGAGTCCTAGATGGGGCTACAAGGAGACTCTGTCTCGGAAAACAGTCTTCAGGAGCTGAGGTAGGCCCAACTCCTGGAGCAGGCAGCCCAGCCCGGGTCTACCTACTCATGGTAAGAACCACCCAAGATATCTCCAAGCACAACAGTGCTGAGAACAGAAGTGTTTATTGTGGGTCCTGTCAAGGGCCCTGTCCCAAGTGTCAGAATACAGGGGTCTCCTGACTGCCCACCAAAACCTCTCTGAAGCAAGAGAGTTTCCCCAAACAGCAATGGCCTCCACTTCCTCAGTCAGGACTCTGGAATAGTTTCCCAGGTCTTCAGGGATGGACTTCTGTGTGCATTCCCATCACAGCTCCAAAGCACCATGGTGATCCACTCTGACTCCATCAGGAGGTCCCTTTGAGGTTTGTGTCCAGGGTCGTTAAAGCCGTCCTGCAACGCGGGCCAGTGTCAGAGATTCAGGAGGGGAGGCCCACAGTTTCGAGGCAGCTCAGAGATACTTCTACCAGGTGTGTTTCTGTAGTGTGGGCACTGGAACAGGCGCTCCCCTGAGTGCACAAGGCTGTGCTGGGCCAGCTCTCCAGCTCTCAGGGAAGCGGCTAGGGCAGAGCAAGCAGCCGTGGGGCCAACCCCCACCAGCCCTGAGAGGAATGGTTCTGTGCAAGGTAGCTGGCCAGCTTGAACGCCTTCCCACACGTGTCACATTCAAAGGGCTTCGCCTTTAACTGAGTGATGCTGTGTCGCTGAAGCTAAGACATGCACTTAAAGACCTTAGAGCACATGGGACAGCTGTAGCACTCTTTCTGGGCCTAAGTTACATCAGCTCCCGCCTCCCTCTGTGACTCCTCGTCCACCAGCACTGTGGGGGGAGGGGGGAGATACATCCTGGGTATCAATGAGAAAGTAGTGGTTGGACCTTGGAAGGAACGATGTCTGGGGAGAGCCGGTGGAGGAGGAAGGTCCCGGTTCTGGGCACCCACCTGTCCAAAGGATAGGGACCTCCATGGCCTCAACAGAGGGGAGCGACGGAGGCTGGGTGCGGGGAGGCGGCAGCACCAGCATCCCTAGAGGTGGCAGAGGCCTGGTAGGTGGAAAAGAGGATGGGGAGGTCGAACTGAAGAGTGGGCCACGGGCTCCATTACTGCAGTGTGCGCTGCCCAGGGTCTTCCACATTGTCCCTGCGACCTAGATTCCACAACCCTTTATAAGGCCCTGGGGTCGCTCCTGTCTTCTGACCTCCACCATCCACTGTATTCCACAATCTTTTTCCCCTCTGCAGGCCACCCTGCGGCCCTCTACTGCCGTCACGCAGGTTATCTCCGGGCTTCAGCTCCTGGTCCCCCAGATCTCTCCCGCCACCGCCCGAGTTCTAGGAGTAGGTCCAAACATTATGTCCAGGTCACCCACACCCACCCCTTCGTCCACGCCCGACCCGCAGTTCTTTCTAGGTCTGCCGGCCTCACCTTTGGAGGCCCCCCACGACAAATTTCCCAAAGCGCTCCCTCAGGACCCGCCTCCTCCGCAGCCGCTCAGCTCTCCATCCCTCCTTCTCCGCTGGATACCCGTGAGCAGCCTCTCAGTTTGGGAAAGTTTGGCTATCCCCGGGAGCTGGCGGGGCCGGGTAAGAGCAGTAAGGACTCTGGGAGAGAAGAGCGTCCGGGAGAGGACGGTGAGGGTGAGCGCCAGGATGTTGGGAAACGGCTCCGGCCAGAAACGCGCTCCGCGAACAAGGTTCCCAGGAGCTAGCGGTCCGATCCCAGCCCCCTTCCTCCTCTCTATATTCAGCCCACTCGCTAGTAAGAGCCGGAGAATGGAGTGCGGGATGTTTATTGAGCAAAGAACGGGGAGTCGTAGGCATTAGGAGGAAGTACAGAAATGACCAGACCGTGCCGTGTGGTCTTGCCTTCCACAGGGACAACCTCACCGCTTCGGAACGCAGGAAGCCGAGGGTCAGAGGCCAAGCCCCCGGCACAGGCTCACACCGGCACAGCTGGAGGAGCCCAACTTCCCTCTGGCGCCCAGGCCCAGAGGGACGACTTTGGTCTACGTCACACAGGTACACGGGAGGGGAAGAACGAGACGATGGTTCACTTTGCGGACAGGTGGGGAAACCGAGGCCTCGGGTAAGGCAGTCACCTCAGCAGAACCGGGGAGGGCGTGGGAGAGACGGTGCACGGTGGGACGCGGTGGCCCCGGCAGGCCAGAGCTCAGTGCAGGCGCACGTGCTGCGCCAGCTCCGCCGCGTCCTGGAAGCGGCGGGGGCAGAGCGGGCAGGTGTGCGGTGGGCCAGCGCGCGCGCGGTGAGTGGCGCGGTGCCGCGACAGGTGGCTGGACCGCTTGAAGGCCTTGCCACAAGCACCGCACGTAAAGGGCTTGAGGTCCGAGTGCGACACGCGATGGCTCTGCAGCCGCAGAGGGCTGGCAAAGACACGGGCGCACTCTGGGCAGCTGTAGCCCTTGCGGGGCCCGGGCTCTCCCGAGGTCGCCTCGCGCTGCGGCGGGCCCCGAGGTTCCTCCTCCAGCTGCACCGTGTATGTGTAGGGGACCCCGTTGGCGTCGATGAGCAGGTGGCGCCCCAGCCGCGGTGGCCGCGGCCCCGCCGCCGAGGAAGAAGTGGAGGAGGGGCCTTCCGCCTTGGGGAAAGGGGGAGTCTTGGGGGGCGGTGGGTCCATGACCTCCGGAGAGGAGGACCGAGGGTGGGGTGGCCGCGGCGGCAGCAGCAGCATCTGGAGCGGCAGCTGGGAGCGGCGGAGGGGAGAGAAGTTAAGATCGCGTCTTCCTTTCAGGAAAAATTCCTAAAAAGGAACGTTCCCATTCTCTCGGCCAGACTGTCTCTGTGCCACTGACCTACCTCCCCACGAAATGAAATCTGAGTCCAGTCCCCATCGCTGGGACTTTTTCGCCAGAGCTTGGCCAAGCCCAGCTCCACCCTGCGCCTCCTCCGATTCAGTGCTTGGGTCCGATCCGCGGTTGCCTTCCTCCCGCTCATCTGCTTCCACTCCCCGCCCCGCAATCCAGTTCCAAGTCCATGTCCCCGTGTTTTCAGCCTGGATCTTCCCTAACCGCACACTCCGAGCCTCCGGGATTTGACTTGTCCTGTCCTGTCCTGTCCTGCCCTCTTCCCCACATCTCTGCTGGGTCCTCTCCCTCCGGCCCCTTAACAGCCTAGGTCTCCACCCCACTCGATGCCCCTCAGGGCCTCCCCAATCTCTGCAGATGTCGAGCCCCGTCATCCCCCCCACCAAGTACTTGCCCAGAGTCCCACTAACCCAGTTTCCCACTTTCCACTCCGCATTCCTTTATGCTCTACCCACACTTTGCACTTAAAGGCTCTCCATCTTCCCACGTGGGAAACCCATCTTCAACTGCCTTCCTTATGTATACCCCCATGTTGTTGCATTCCATTCACCATAACCCCCAAGATCCCCCTTCTGTCCCTATAAATGACACCAGCATCTTTGTACCACCACCACCACCTCAGGGCCTCCTCCCACTCCGCCGTCATGCACAGGACCTCCTGGTTTCTCGTTCCCACACTGTTCTCTTCCTAGGTGCTTTTGGCATCTCTGCTCCTCTTCTCCATCTCTCGGGTTAACGCGTGGCCCCGACGCCTGTGGCGCTCTGGCAGCCTTCATCCGGTGATCCAACCCGTCCCGTTACACCCCCGAGGGCTTTCCCTGTCCCCTGGCTTCCGTGAGGAGCCTGGGCATCCCTACGCCCCTCTCGCCTCTGCCTTGGCCCATCCCGTTGCCTCCTGGTCCTCACCGACCACGGCCCAGGCCCACACCCCCAGTGGTGCCGGCCCCGAGCCAGGCTCCTCCCTCCATCCCGGCCCCCGTACCCGGTGCAGCAGCCTCTCGGGTCCGGGGGGGAGTGGGGCCAAGGTCCCGGACGGACCCGGGCTTGCCCTGACGAGCGCCGCGGCAGGAGCGAGCTTCCGGGCAGCTCCGGGCCGGCGGCGCCGGGGACGAGGGTCCGGGGGTGGGGGGCGCAGGGGCGTGAGGGGCGGCGACGTCCCTGGGAAAGAGAGCCGGTCGGAAATGCGCGCTCCACGCAGGAAGGTTCCGACGCCGGAGTCGACCCCTCTGGTGGGAGAGCGTAATGGGGGAGAGACACCTGCAAAGGAACGAGCCCCAGCTCCAGCTCGCTGGGCCCCGGAAGAAGCGCTTCCGTAGCTTTGAAAGGCTACAGTAGCCGAGCTGAAGGACACCCACCACTTAGAATCGGAGCGCCAACTTCATCATCTTTCCACCCGGCCACACACACTCATCTCTTAAATGCAGAAATCGGGGTCCAAAGAAGCCATTGCCAGTTATAGATGCGTGTGCGGGCCGTGTGTGATGGTGCGCACCTTTAACCCCGGGAGGCAGAGGCAGGCGGTTTTCTGTGAGTTGGAGGCCAGTGTTGTCTTCATGGCAAGTTCCAGACCAGCAAGTTCCAGACATAGTGAGACCCTATCTACCGAGAGGGACGGGGGGGGGGGGGTTGGGGAAAGAAGAAAAAGAGGCTTCCCACAAAGCCCCAGAGAAAAAGTAGGGTGGAAAAAACCCACCCAAAAAAGAAAAAAGGAGGTATGACAGGGAGTGAAATACCA
>NW_008349291.1:965557-980228 GCF_000622305.1 Nannospalax galili
CAAGGAGAAACTGAGGCTGGAAAAGACCACACTGACAAATAGATAGGAAGTTATCAGTGGAAGTTAACTTCCACTGGACACATGGAGAAGCTGAGGTTTTGCACTTCGTAGGTACAAAAGTGGGGATGTAGGTCAGTTGGTGGAGTGCTTGCCATAGCATGCATTCTGGGTTTGATCCCCAGCACTACATAAATCAAGCGCCATAGGTCCAGCTCTCTGGAAGTGGAGGCAGGAGAATCAGAAGTTCAAGGCCATCCTCAGCTGCAAGGGGAGTTGGAGGCCAAACTGGGCTACATAAAACCCTGTTTAAAAAAGTTAAAAATAGAAACCCTGTGATTCTTGCCAACGGTTACATGGGGAAACAAACCCATCCATCCCTCTAAGCACATACATGGAAGGTGTACCCTTACCCTCGAATACGTAGGGAAACCGAGGCTCGGAGAAAGCCAGATGTTACCATATATGCAGCTGAGGAAGCTGATGCTCCAGATGGAGCCTAATGCTAGAGAGTCCGGCGGAGAGCGCACGAGCGTGAGGCCAGGGTACCTGCACTCAACGCTGGCGCTCTGCAGGGTGCAAGCTGTGGCGCTGCAGCTCCACACTTAGCCCAGCAGCAACAGCCCTCCCTGGCCAGCAAGGATGCTGCGTACTTGTGAGACTCACTCTGACACCCAAGCAATTAGGGGCGCTTCTATCTAGCGGGCAGCAGGCCGTCTTCCGGGATGATGGGACAGGGGTGGGGCAACAGCAACTGGAAACGGCTGAGCAAGAGGAGAGTTACTCTCACTCCCAGCCCTAGGACCGGACCCTAAGGTTGCCAAGCCACTTGTAGAGACATGTCCAACCTTCCTATTAGTCGACAAGCACTATGATCTCTGCAGTAGGACAGCCAGCCCAAGATTATTTCGCATTTGAATTTAGGGTAATGTCACAAAGGACCAAAATTTAAGTTTTATTTAGTTCCCTTTGATTTAAATCTACATAGCCATGTTGGATAATAGCTGTCTGCTCTGTGGTACAACTAGAGATCCTTTCTTTTTGAGGCAGGATCTCATGTAGTCCAACTTCAAGCTTCCTATGTAGCCTATAACTTTGAACCTTTTTTTGAGACTAGGTCAGGCTGGCTGATAATTCGGAACTCATCTGCCTCTGCCTCCGGAGTGCTGGGGTTAAAGATGTGCGTCACCGTGCTCCTCCAACATTGAATTCTTGGTCCTCCTGCCCCCATCCCCTGCATTTGGGAATTGCACTGTGGACCCCAATCAATTAAATTTATTTAATATTTTAATCAGTTTTTGTAGTACTGGGCATTGGACCCAGGGTCTCACACATGCTAAGCAGCTCTACCATTGAGCTATATCCCCAGTCCTCTGAGGCAGTATTTTCAAAGCCAGAAAATGTACACACAATTCAAAATACGAGGTACACAGGAAAAAAAATCCCAACAATCTCTAGATGTAACAAGCAGTTGTAACTAAGTGTATTTATCTTCTTTAGAAAACCACCCATGATCTAATAATTGTGACATCAGGCTGAAATCAAGGGAAGGGTCCCTTAAGTTGTGCTGTCCAGAAGGTAGCCTCTGACCACCTGTGGCCTTTGGTACTTGGCATGTCTGGTCTGCATTGAAATGTGCTGTACTGCCAAATTCCCCAACAGATTTCAAAGATTCAGTAGAAGGTTGGATAAAAGGAATGTCAATAGGGGGTGGGGGAGGGGGTGCCTGGAGAGAGGGCTCAGCAGTTAAGAGCAAGTGGTGTTCTTGCAGAGAACCAGAGTTCAGTTTCCAGCACCCAGTGTGGGCTCACAACTGCTTGTAACTCCAACTCCAGGGGAATCTGATGCTTCTGACATCCAAGGCATGATGTGTGACACACAGAGGCATACATAATTTATTTTTAATATATACTCTTATTGAACTTTTGTGCATTTCATACAACAAATCTTAATCATATTTAGACCTTATCCCCCATTCATAGCCCCCCCACACCAGATTTCATTCATTCTGTCATATATGTTTATTAAGGCCTATCAAGTCAAACTTTTTACCCAGATGTCCCTTGGTGCAAGTTCATGGACTGGAGTCTAATCAGCCTATCTACTCTCCCTCATCCAGCAGTAATTAGTTGCCAATAGTCCTCAGCTAGGGTTGGAGCCTGCTGCCCATTTCCCTAGTTCTATGTCTGATGAGTCTGCATGGGTCTTGTGTATGATGTCACCATTGCTGCAACTTCATATGAGCAAGTTCCCAGAGGCCTGGAAGACTCTTTCCTTATGATCATGCACCAAGCCTGGATCTTACAATCTTACTGTCCACTCTTCTGCAATAGTCCCTAAGCCATGGGTGGGTACAAGTTTTAATATAGGAGTCCTTCCAGGGACACACACTCTGTAGTCTCTGACTTACACCTTGGCCAGCTGTGGCCTTCTGTGTGCATCGCACTCTGTACATAAGGAAGCTTCGCTGGTGAGAGTTGAGAGATGTATTAGCATTCTCTGTATTCCCTGTTCCATGCAGAGGCATAATTTATAGTAACAAAAATAAAGGGCTGGGTGTGGTGGCGCAAGTTTTTAATCCTAGCACTGGAGAGGCAGAGGCAGGCGGATCTCTGTGAGTTCAAGGCCAGCCTAGTCTACATAGCAAGTTCCAGGCCATCTGGGGCTACAGGGAGACCATCTCAAAAAGACCAAAAAAAAAAAAAAAAAAGTCAGTTTACGAGATGGCTCCGGGCTTAAGAGCACTAACTCCTGTTCTAGGGGATCTGACTCCCTGTTCCTGCCTTCACAGGCACTGCACACATGTGGTGCATATACATATATGCAGGTAAAACATATGCACATAAAATAAAAATCTTTGAAAAATAAAAATCTGTCTTTTCAAAAAAAACTTTCAGGGGGGCTGCAGAGATGACTCAGTAGTTAAGAGCACTGGTTGCTCTTGCAGAGGACACAGGTTCAATTCCCAAGAACCTACATGCCTGCTACAACCATCAGTAACTCCATTTCCAGGGGATCTGTCACCATCTTCTGCCCTCCGAGTGCATTGCATGCACATAGTGCAGTTACATGCATGTACAACACTCATACACATAGAATTAAAAAATAAGTAAAATCAAACTTTCAGGGACCCCACTGTTCTTGGGACTATGTCCAAGTTCCCCAGCCTGAATTTTGAGACATTTCATGAGATGACACAGGCGTTTCTCCATCTCACCAACCAAGGTATCTCACAGACCCCAGGCCAGGCCAGTCCAGACCATGAAAATGCATGGGACAGCAGAGTGGTAGCAGGACTGGTCCTCTGAATCCCCACCAGAGTGGCACCATCTTCAAGCAAGTCACCTTTTTGGTTCTGTGTGTGAAACTGCAGCAAAAGAAGTCATCCTCTTCACAGTTGGGACAGTGTTACTGAAGATACATAAACACAACTTCATCCCACAGTCTTTGCCTTAGGACATCTGAGTCTAGGCTGGGCATGGTGGCACATGCCTTTAATCCCAACATTCAGAAGGCAGAGGCAGGCAGATCTCTATGAATTGAAGGCCAGCTGGGGCTACAGGGAGACCCTGTCTCAAAAAGACCAAAAGAAAAAAAAAATGTCTTGAGTCTGCAGTCACCTCTACTGCTTCAACATTAGGTAGTGCTCTGAACCCAGACTCACACAGATTATCTTGTAGACAAAGAGACATAAAATATGAGTTTGGGGTGGCTGGGGATGTGGATTGCATTGGGTCTGTAGATTACTTTTATAATACAGCCATTTCCACAGTTAATTCTGCCAATCCAGGAGCACTATAGGCTGCCTGTCATCCAATTACTTATTTCAATTTCTTTTTTTCAGTGTCTTCTACTTTTTATTGTGGAAGTCTTTCACCTCCCTGGCTATGCTCACTCTGAGATCCTTTTTTTTTTTAATGTCTTTATGACCTGGCCTGTAACTCCCTATGTGACCAGGCTGGCCTTGAACTCATAGAGATCCATCTGTCTCTGCCTCCCAAGTGCTAGAATCAAAGGCATGCACTACCAAACCTGGCCCTGAGGTACTTTTTTTAAAGCTATCATGAAAGGTCTGTTTTTCCATTTTTCTTTCTCAGCAAGGTTGTTATTGGTATATAGAAAAGTGATTACTTTTTGTGTGTGAACTTTGTGTCCTGAAACTGAAAGTTTTCTGGTGGAATCCATAGGATCTTTTAAGTATAGAATCCCATCTGTAAGTAAGGACAGTTTGACTTCTTCCTTTGTTTCCTTGACTCCCTTGTCTCAGTGCTCTGGCTGACTTTGAACTCTTGTGTTGAATAAGAGTATGGAGAACAGGTGGCACCTTGTTTGGCTTCATATTTTAGAGGAAATGGTCTCGGGTTTTCCCCATTTAATGTAATGTTGGCTATAGGTTTGTCATGTGTAGCTTTTATTATGTTGAGGTATGCTCTGTGCCTAATTTCTTCAGAACTTTTGTCATGAAAGCCTGTTTTTGTTTTTTTGGTTGGTTTTTTTTTTTTTGAGACAGGGTCTTCCTGTAGTCTCAGCTGGCCTGGAACTCGATATATAGACCAGGCTGGCCTTTACCTCTCACAGAGATCACCTGCCTCTGCCTCCCGAGTGCTAGGATTAAAGTTGTGCACCACCACGCCTGGCTTAAAAACCTGTTCTTTTGCCGGATGTGGTGGCGCTCACCTTTAGTCCCAGCACTCAGGAGGCAGAGGCAGGCGGATCTCTGTGAGTTCCAGGCCAGCTGATGCTACAGGGAAACACTGTCTCAAAAAGATCCTCCCCCAAAAACCAAAAAAACCACAAAAAAACAGGCTGAGTCATGTGTAGTGGCATACATCTTTAATCCAGGAACTTGGGAGGCAGAGGCAGGAGGATCTCTGAGATTGAGGCCACCCTGATCACCATAGTGAGTTCCAGGCCAAGTGTGACTACAAGGAGACCCTATCTCAAAAAGACCAAAAAAGAAAACAAAACAAAAACAGGCTGAGCACAGGCCAGAGGAGCAAGCCAGTAAAGCAGCAATCCTCCATGATCTGTGCTTCAGCTCCTGCCTCCAGATTTCTGCCCTGAGTTCCTGCCCTGGCCTCCCTAGGTGATGGATTGTAATTGGGATGTGTAAGCCAAATAAACCCTTGCTGTAACACTTAATTAGAATCTCAAGAGCAGGTGACCATGAGGCTCTCTGCTGAGGGAACAGAGGCCCAGAGCTCCTGTACCACTGTGTATCTATTGCTTTAAGTTTGGGTAGGCAGGACAAACAGTGTGACTTCTACTCAGTGCAGTCAGTCTTGAGAAGACTTTCCTCAGACTTCTAGATGTTATTTTAAAGCAAAGACTCTGTTTCCTACAGTGAAAACTAGCTCAGCCTAACAGGGCGTTGTGACCAGTGGTTTCCCTGCATGGTTTGGGGTGGGGGCACTGCATTCCTTTGCCTGCCTCAGTGCACCAGCCTATGCAGCTTTTCCCACATAGTCATTCTTGATGGGAGGTGCTGTTGTGAGTGGTCAAGCGTGCTTTCAGCAGAGTTCACATAAATCGGTGGTCTCCAACAAATCCTTTCCTCCAAAGGTTGATTTTGGTCAGTGTTTTATAGCAGCAATAGAGAAGCTAAGTATAACACTGACCTTGGACTCCTGTCCTGTTTCCACCTCCCAAGCTCTAGGATTATAGGTGTTTGCCACCAAATGTGGCTACCATTTCCTAGGCCCAGGAAGGGAGTCATCTGTTTCCTTTTTATTTTTATTTTTGTTTTTTTATCTTTTTGAGACATGGTCTCCCTTGTAGCCACAGCTGGCCTGCATTCATTATGGAGACCAGGCTGGCCTCAAACTCACAGAGATCTGCCTTCCTCTGCCTCCCAGCTTGTCATTTTACTTATTAAAAAAAAATATTGTTGAGGGCTGGAGAGATGGCTCAGTGGTTAAGAACACTGGTTGTTCTTGCAGAAGACCCTGATTCATATCCCAGCACCCACATGGCAGCTAACAACTGTCCGTAACTCCCGTCCCAGGGGATTCGATCGCCTCTTCTGACCTCCGAAGGCATTGCATGACACCGGTGCACTTACCTACATGCAGAAAATAACTTTTAAAAAGTTTTTTAATTAAAAAAAAATACTCTAAGACAGACATGGTGGCACACGCCTTTAATCCCAGCCCTCGGGAGGCTGAGGCAGTGGATCTCTGTGAGTTTGGGGCCAGCCTGGTCTACATAGTGAGTTCTAGGCCAGCTGAAGCTACAGTGAGACCCTGTTTTAAAAAAAAAAAAATGTAAGCCGGCATAGTGGTACACATCTTTGATCCCAGAACTTGGGAGGCAGAGCAGGCGGATCTCTGTGAGTTCCAGGCCGGCCTGGTCTCCATAGTGAGTTCCAGGATAGCTGGGGCTACAAGGAGACTGAGTCTCAAAAAAAAAAAAAGACAAAAAAAATTATGTTATTAGTATGTGTGTACATGCACACATGCCACAGTGCACATATGGAGGTCAGAGGACAATTTGCTGGAATTGATTCTATATCAAACTCAGCTCATCAGGTAACAAAAGCAAGAGATTTACCTGCTGAGACATCTCTCTGGCCCCAGTCACTTGGCTTTGAGTCACACATTAGGAAAGCAGTACTGAGAGCCCAGGCCGCTACTCTATGTTTACCAGAGGCAAGGCACCCTATGAAGCCCTCATCTGTCCACCATTCAGACCCAACAGACCTGGCCATGGTAGGCCAGCTGCTGAACAAGACTGCACGGAGGAAGGTGACGTAGTGATTGATGGTCGAATTAGGAGTCCTTTATCAGCTAGCTAGCAAGCCAGTGGTGAGAGACAGGGCTCATGCCCAAAAGAACTCTAGACCCCAAGGAGAAGCAGGGCAGGGTTTATAAAGCTTAAAAACACAACTACACCATGCCACGGGCAAATCCAATAACCATAGTTACATTAGATCACCATAGTCACACCAAACTAGGGGCAGGTCAGTTAACAAAAAGGTTTTCAGTTAACAAAAAGTATCAATGGGGAAAAATCAAATTTCTCAGAATGCAGAAACAATGGCTCCATGGAGATGCCGGTATGGCTGGGAGGAAGGATGTGCTACCTGGACATGTTCCTAGCTGGTTGTAAAATTCCTAGTATTGCAGAAACAATGCACTCTCTGAAACTGCTTGCATGAGGCCTTCTGCCTGGCTGGCTGTGGTGGGAAAGACTGGGCAAAAACACAGGGTAAAGCAAAAGTCAGCTAGAGCAAAATGGAGTGAGTTTTGCCATTTCACTTCCAACAAACACTAGGACCAGAGCAGAGAAGTGTGAGCCTGACTGAACCGGGACCGATGTTGGAAGCCTTGTATGAAGCAATGCATTTTACAATATTTTATGTAGGCCAGTCTGGGAACCAGGACAAGATGGCGGAACCTGAAGGTGGTGCTTGCTGTGCACTAGGCTGCAGTTCCAACCGCCCCAATTTTATTTGGATTCACTCCCTGGTCTGGTCTGCCCAGAGGCAGCGAAGGGAAGCTGGAGAAGAGAAAGGATCTGGTTGATCCAGAATGGCTCTCACAGGCAGCCACTGGCCCAGACCCCTAAGCAATCCTCTGAAACTAGGGCCATGCAGGTGTCAGATGGTGTGCTGTCTCTAGCTGTGAAGAGCTCGGTGAGGAATCCAAGAAGTCTCTGGAGGACAGAGAGAATGCAGGTGTTGATCCCATGCTCACTATCCCTGTGATCCAGAAAGGATGCACCCCGGGTGGGGAAGGGACAGACAGCGAACTCCAGGCTGAGACAGTGCCAGCAGAGGCTGACTCTGAAGCAGGGCTGTGGAGGCCTATGGGTTGGCCACGCTGTGGGGCATGGGATGGAAACCTGGCGAGGGCATCAGCCGTAATTTCAATCAAGTAGTGAAGCCTCGAGTCAACTCGCTGAGGCCCAAGGGGTTAGGACTGGGTGACAACCTGATAGAGGCCCAGGCCTTGACCTTCACTGGCTCCTACCACCTGTCCAGACAACACGGGAAGCAACAGAAAGATAAGGAAGGTCAGCCAGGGGCGGTGCCTGGAGGAGCTGTGGTGGTCCTTTCTGGCCTTCACTGAGGCCTGTATGGGAAGGTAGGAGGCCTTGATCCTGACAACATACACACCATGGTTCCTGTGAGGATTGTTACTGTTAGTGGCTATTGCCTGCAGCCTGTCTCACAACAGGAGTTTGATAGCAACACCTTGCATCCAGGTCAAGCATGGAAAACTCCACAAAGCAGCAAAACACTACAACTTTGTTATCAAAGGTCCACCAGAATCAGGATCTCACTGTCCAGGAGGACTCAGAGTGGAGGCAGAAACACCCTCCAGACCTTCCAGGATAGACCTGCATGTGTGTGAGGTTCATAGACAAGTTGTACAAGGGTGGCCGATATTACAACACAAAGATGACAATCAAAGATGTCCCAAGCCCAGATACCTGTGTGTCAGACAGATGAAGGCCAAGTTCTGGAAGGCCTGAGAGAAGACATGCTGGAAACCCTGGTTCCCAAGGGAGAAGGCAACTGCGTGATGGTGGTACTGGGACCACATGCTAGAAAGGTGGGATTTCTTATGAGTCGGGATTGGGCACGGAGTTGGGCTTTGGTACAGCTTCGAAGAGAGAATCGGGTGATGTAGCTCCACTATGACGCCATATGCCAATACATGGGACCCGGTGACTGAGATGAAGACTGACATCAGACCACTACCATCACTCAAGCTGTTACCAGTTGTGAAGCAATCTATAACAGATGCCTTTGTGAAGATAGGAGATAATGATTCCATCCTCTCTTGCAGGACAGGGACAGGGTGATGAGTAGATGGACCAAAGTTTTACCAAAATGTAAAGTATAATAAACACCATTTTAAATACTTACATTTTTTATTATTTTTATTTTATATACATGAATATATTGCCTGCATGTATGTAAGTGTACCCGTGTTGTGCAATGCCTGCAGAGGTCAGAAGCAGGTGTCAGATCCCCTGGAACTGGAGTTGTGGGGACAGTTGTTAACTGCCACATGGGTGCTGGGAATCAAACCCACGCCCTCTGCAAGAGCAGCCAGTGCTCTTAACCCTGAGCTATCCCTCCAGCCCCTAAAGCAATGCTTTTTAAGACTGCTGGAATTCCTGAGAGATTTGCCACTCACAGGAGAACAAATGCAGGACCACACCTCCCTGTGGAGCACTCTGAGGTTCTCAGGCACAAGACACTCTTGAGAACCTTCAAACCCATGGACAACTAAAGTTCCCGCCAGCTCAGGGCTCCAGAGGGCAAGGGTCCTTCTCCACCCTGTACATGTGGGGGATACCATGCCCATCAATGAGTGGATGACACTCTTTTTCAAGTGGGGTGGGGGATGGAGGAGCTAGAAGTCACTGGAGGAAGAAAAGAGGATTTGGCTTGTTCAGGGAAAGAAGGCACTCAAGGGGAAACATATCCATGACTTCTATAGAATCAGGGACAACAAAGGCAGTATTTTGAAATCCTGAGCTCGAAAGTAGAAAAGGGGTTAAATAAAAATTTCTCCAAAACTCAATAGCTCAGAACCTCTGTATCTCACATCCTAGGGCATGCACGTTCCCCAGCCTAACCATGTCCTCCCTGGCGGATGCACTTTGAGGCCCTGGAGAACAGCTTCTTTCCCTGACACCTGTGGGTTTCCAGCACACCTGAAGTAGGGGATCGATTGCTCATTCAGGAAATGGTGCTACCTCATTTGCTCATGACACCAGAGTCAGGCTCTGTAGTCGGTATCTCAAGCTGGATATGGAAAACCCAGGGAAGGATTCGCAGGACAGTTCTAAAGGCACCAGCTCCATGCCAATGTTGGTGATATATAATATAAAGTCAGCTCTCTGGAACTCTTGACCCACATGGCAGAAGAGGCTGAGGAAGCCCAAGCTGGTTGCCCAGCAGTATCTCCATTGCATTGCATGGATATAATCCTAGGCCTTATGGGGCGACAGAGTTCAAAATACCAAACAGTCCCCTCCATCTTAACAGAATCAAATTCAAAGACTAAGGACAGGGCTGGGGAGATGGCTCAATGGGTATAGACATTGGCTGCCAACATTAACAATCGAAGTTTTATCCCTGGGACTCCCATAAGAGAGCCTATTCCTACAATTTGTCTCTCACCTCCACATGTGAGTATGGCACACATGCAATAAATAAACACATTAGTTCTTCTTTGAGGTAGGGTCTCATCCTACAATATTTCAGGGAAACTGTTCCATGGCCCCTTGGCATACATCAAGTAAAGCTGTGAAGATAATTTAGGTTAGGGGCCAGCAAGATGACTCAGTGGGTAAGGGAACTTTCCACCAAGCTTAACAACCTGAATTTTATCTAATCCCTGAGACATGTAGTGGATGGAAAGAACCAACTCCTGTAAGTTGTTTCTCTCTCTCTCTCTCTCTCTCTCTCTCTCTCTCTCTCTCTCTCTCTCTCTCTCCCCTCCCCCCTCCCCCACCCACATCATCATCATTTAGGTTCAAAATAAGACAGCTTCCTCAGGGAAGAGTTGTCTGAGTGTGAGACCAGCCCCACCCTCTGGGCCTCACAGGCCTCATGGGATTGGGTCAAGACTGGAAAACCACATGCTAAATGTACACTGGGCAGGCAAGGTGAAACCAGACAGTGGGACTACTCCCTCCTCACCCAGAGCCATGTACACTCCAAAGAAACTACCTTCTTGCTTTAAAACATACATAACCACTTCCCTGTAGTTCAGTCAGGACCTCAGACTTGCAGTTGTCCCAACTCAGCCTCCTAAGTGGCTTGGATTATAAACATATACCAGAATGACCAACATAACTCCTTCTTTTCGGGGGTGGACCATGGTAGGTGGGATATGATCAAAATACATTGTACATGTATGAAATTCTCAAAGAATAAAAATATATTAAAGATGAAAAAAACTGCTTTCTTTAATTTTCTGATTTTTATTCTATGTGTATGAGTGTTTTGCCTACATGTATGTAAGTGCACCCATGGAGGCCAGGAGTGTCAGATCCCCTGGAACTGGAGTTATGGATGGTTGTTAGCTGCTATGTGAGAACTGTGAACTGAACCCAGATCCTCTGCAAGAGCAGCCAGTGCTTTTAACTGCTGAGCCATCTCTCCAGCCCCACTACTTTTTAAGTTTTAAAATTGCATCCATTTATTTATAGGGAGGAGGGAGAAAATGCCATAGCACACAGATGGAGGTCAGAGGACAGCTTTCAGGAACTGGTTCTCTCCTTCTGTGTGGGTACTTGGGATCGAACACAGGTCATCAGTCTTGTAGCAAGCTCCCTTACTCACCGAACCATCTTGCTGGTCCTGGCATAACTACTAATAGTGGCTATACAGATTCAGCTTGACAGAAGTGCAGCCATTTAAAAAATGTACACATAAAACAAAGGTGGGCATGGTGGTGCACGCCTTAAATCCCAGCTCTCCGAAGGCAGAGGCAGGCAAATCTCTGTGAGATGGAGGCCAGCCTAGTCTACATAGTGAGTTCCAGGCTGGCTGGGACTGCAGGGAGACCCTGTCTCAAAAAGACATACACACAAAATAAAATAAATCTTTTATAAAAAAATATTTATTATTTTTATTTTATGTGTATGAGTGTATTGCCTGCATGTATGTAAGTGCACCCATATCCTGCAATGCCGCAGAGGTCAGAAGAGGGCTTCAGAGTCCCCTTGAACTGGAATTAAGGACAGTTCCTAGCCACCATGTGGGTGCTGGGAATCGAACCCAGGTTCTCTGCAAGAACAGTCAGTGCTCTTAACTGCTAAACCATCTCTCTAGTCCCTAAATAAATCTTTTTTAAAAGTTTAAGGTCGCGGGGCGTGGTGGTGTACGCCTTTAATCCCAGCACTTGGGAGGCAGAGGCAGGTGGATCTCTGTGAGTTCGAGGCCAGCCTGGTCTACATAGCAAGTTCCAGGTCAGCTGGGGCTACAGGGAGACCCTGTCTCAAAAAGTCCAAAAAAAAAAAGTTTAAAGTCATTTTTGGCTACATAGCAGGTCAGAGGCTAGCCTGGGCTACATGAGGTTCTGTCTCAAAAATAAACACAAAGGAGCTTAAGAGGTGGCTCAGTGGTTAAGAGCACTGGCTGCTCTTGCAGAGGACCTGGGTAAAGTTCCTAGAACCCACATGGCAACTAACAGCTGTCCCTAACTCCAGTTCCAAGGGACCTGACACCTCTTCTGGCCTCCACAGGCATTGCATGACACAGGTGTACTTACATACATGCAGGCAAAACACTCATAAAATAAAAATAAGAAACTGGAGAGATGGCTCAGTGGTTAAGAGCACTGGCTACTCTTGCAAAGGACCCATATTCAATTTCCGGTACCCACATGGTGGCTAATAGCCATCTGTAACTCCAGCTCCAGGGAATCCAAGGCCCTCTTTTGACCTCCATGGGCACTGGATGACATGGGTGCATTTACATACATGCAGGCAATACACAATACACTCACACACACACAAATATACTCATACACATAAAAATAACAAATTTTTTTTTGTCTTTTTGAGACAGGGTCTCCTTGTAGCCCCAGCTGTCCTGGGACTCACTGTGTAGAGCAGGCTGGCCTCAAACTCACAATGATCTGCCTGCCTCTGCCTCCCAAGTGCTGGGATTAAAGGCATATAACAAAATATTTTTTAAAAAATAAAAGCCAGGCATGGTAGTTGTGACCCGAATTCCCTCTGGGTCTCCTGCGCAATCAGACAAACCATATAAAATATACTTTATGTGAGTTTATTAACTTACAAGGGAATGAGAACCCAGACCGTGCCCTGGCTGCCATAGTCCGTGCTAGCATTCATTCACGCCTCAGGGGCCAGCCCTCTCCCCAGGGTCCACAGGAGTCAGTCCATTCTGTCTTTGAGTTGCTGCTGCTGGCTGAGCATTCCCCACACCACTGGCAGTACCTTGGCTCCAAGCTTCCTTCCCAAGATGGGTCCTGGCTTCCCTTCGTAGTCCATGCTCCATGTCAGGCTGCGCCCATTGGAGGAACCAGCCAATTGGGACACAGTAGTGCCTGCCTTAGTCTCAGCACTTTGGAGGCAGAGGCAGGCAGATCTCTAAGATTGAGACCAGCTTGGTCTACAGCCCAGTGTGAGGCCAACTGGGGCTAAAAATAAAAAACAATAATAAATAATAAATAAAATTAGGGCTGGAGAGATGGCTCAGCAGTTAAGAACATTTTACAGAAGTTTGCATCCCAGCGCCCACATGGCAGCTAACAACTGTCTGTAACTCCAGTCCCAGGGGATCCAACAGCCTCTTCTGACTTCTGAGGACATTGCACGAAACAGGTGCACTTACCTACATGCAGGCAATACACACACACAAAAATAATAAAATTAAAACAGCCTCTTGACTTCTGAGGACATTGCACGAAACAGGTGCACTTACCTACATGCAGGCAATACACACACACAAAAATAATAAAATTAAAATTTATATTTTTAAAAATTAAAAAAGGAATATAGGGAACATCCATCTCTCTTCAAACTTGACTGCAGACATCACAGCACACTAGACTGAGGTGGTAGACTGTGTGTTGCTGGCTCTGGGTCACAGTGGGGGCTGCACCGTGGTATCAAGTGGCTGTAGGATTCCTCTGGAGCCAGTGACCTAACAGAAATCCAGAAGAGAAACGAAAGGGGGTGCCTCACTCCTGGAAGCTAGAGTTAGGCAGGAATTAAAGCTGACCTGGAAAAAATGAGTCCTGAAAAAAAAGGGAAAAAAAAAAATGTTACACCGGAAAGGTTACTCCGGAACAACCCAAGACTTAGCAACCGCTGGTGTGAAAGTGTTACAGGTGTGGCCTGTTGCATTTGGCCAGAGCATAATATGGAGAGATGAGGCTGGAAGAGCCTGGCTGCCTTGCCTCAGAGTCAGGATGAGGGCACTGGGGTTGTGCTGGTGGTACAGCACTTACCTGCTGGCCAAGCATGCCCCAGGCAACTGGTTTAGATTCCCATCAGGGGAAAGGAGGACGGATCCAGACTCCAAAGGTCTTTCCGCAAAGGTTTTGAACTGGAAAAGAACAGGTCTGGTCTGAATTTTAGAAAGATCTTTGAAGCCACGGTTGATGGTGTTATAGGACAGAGTTCGTGAAAAAAATCACCAACACCACTTTAAGAAAATTAGCAAGGTAAATTTTAATTTTCGACCGGCCGGGCTATCTCGGGAGTAGAAGCAGCCCTTACGATTGTCAGGTCAGAGTTTTTATAGGATTACAGAATTATTATTAAAACAGGACACTTGTGAACCAATCAGGTTTGTATAACATAGCAGAATTTTGACTCTATTAATCAACAACCAATCATTATACAGACAAGTGATACAGTCATATAACTTGGCATCCAACTTTGTGACCTTAAAACTAGCCAACTATTTTAGCCATAATAAGTATAATAAGACAGTCAAGGTAAATGACTTCTAGGTGGTCATACAATAACAAGATAACAAGGATGGTCTTATGCCCTGTGTCAGGGTGACCCAAGACAGCAAGCGGGTTACAGAAGTGAAAACAAGCTGGTTAGTAAAAATATAATATCTGGAATTAGCACATTCCATGATTCATGGCAAGGGCAATTTCCAAGGCCCAAGGTTGCCCCCCTTTTCCTTTTGGTGTGGAGCAAAGTTGCTGCTAAAATGGCTCTG
>NW_008349291.1:982421-983522 GCF_000622305.1 Nannospalax galili
ATTATTATAGGCCTCAAAGTATGTCTGTTAAACATCCAAGAAGGTTAGTTCAACCAGTCTGGTACTTTTAATTACTGTCTGCCATGTAGATAAATCTTGGGCAAAGACCAATTATGCTCAATAAACATTGACTGGCAGAGATTTACCATCACAGGTTAACTAGACACAGCCCAGGAAAGGACCTTAAAACAAGAATTTCTTAAGTCTGTCTCAAATGAAGGCTGGTCTATTACAAACAGAAGCAGTCTCCTTTTAGTTTTCTATATCCTGATTTACAGTTTTTGGAAGGAAGGGAGGCATTATATCACATACCTATCGATAGGAAATAAACATCAGAATTTAGACCAAGCTTCACAGAAACTGTTTTCTTCTAGATTGCACACATCTGGTTCCAGGAGGTAGACCTAGTTTTTCTTGAGTCAAATCATTCTTGTTATGGGTAAAAGAAAGTGTCAAAACTAACATTTTCACAATACAGAGAAACATAAAAGACATCTTTTAGTAGTCATTGTTAGGCAGATAAAGCTTGGGCAATATTCTTAAATAAACCTTTACTAGACATCCTTAAACTAATTGACTGAGTTATGCCCTCAAGATTGTCTGTACATTATCCCTGTTCCATCACTGATAAATCATAACAAACCTATATAGACTCTTATTACTTGTTTAGGCTTTCTTATTTTTTTTCCCTTTTGTTAATTTTGGAAATATTTAGCCATCATAATCTTTATTCATAAACCTTTTTTAGTAAAATGTCTCCATTCCCATATCCTTCTAATAGCTTTTAACTTTGTATTTTTTTTAATAACCATGAGACACAATATCATCAACAAATAAACATTTCATCTATTGTGAGAATTCCCCTCTGACCTCAAGCAATGTCTATTCCTTTCTAAGGTTTCAGTGTCAACCCAATGTTTGATTAAGGCTTTCCTGGGGAACCAATGAATTTACTGAGCTTACTTACAGAGATGACTGAGGAGTTCCTGAGGCGTAGAGGTGACCTGAGAGTACTTACATTGGAAAGCCTTTTCTAGCCTTTTTCAGATAATATACTTTAGTCCTTCCCAAACCCAGGAGACCATATGTGATTAGGGCCAA
>NW_008349291.1:984122-999758 GCF_000622305.1 Nannospalax galili
GAGGTCTGAAAGCAAAATAAACCAGATCAAGAATGTCAAAACCAAAATACTTCCAAAGCGAGCAAAACAAGGAGATATTTTTTAAAACAAACATTATGAAAGCAAACCCAAACCAAAAGGTATGCAACAAATAAGGACCTTAAACAACCAGTTCAGCCAATAAATTTAAAGATATTTAGGAGTTTTGATGGAAACATATGAAGACAATAATCACAGATATACATGACAGAATTACTTGAGATCTCAGCACAGGAGACATAACATGACATAATTGCATTAAAACTAGGTGCATCCAAAATATGACCTGAAATCAGATAAGTTGTTCAACATACCCGCTAACGGGGTAGCACTCTGAGACACACTCCCACCCATGACGAACACAGATACAAGACCAAACACAGAATGAGACAAGAATAGACAAATAACATCAATGGGATTGCTGTCAAATCCAGGTCCCAAAAGACAAGCTTTTGGGCTCACGGCTAGGTGGGTCCAGGGACGTCTCCTCCGGAACCCGACTAGGGGGATATTTGCTACGTCCAGCTTCCCACCTAGTTTCTCTGATCAGAGCCCAGAACCAGATGGCGACAGATCGCCGGCTAGCCAAAACCAGGAGAGAAACCGAAATCAAAAGTGGTTTCTCGAGCGCTCTCTTACCTTGCTGGTGGTGGTGGTGGGGGGAGAAACCGGAGGTCTGGGGAAGCAGAAGCAGCCGGGACTGATGCAAGCCCCCTTGCAGGGAGTTTGTGGTACTGTCTGACAGCCGAGGCTGATGCAGGTCCCCTCCTGGGGATTCCTCAGAATACTGCCAGGCAGCTCCCTTCTCAGGAAGTTTCCCGAAGCTGCCGGGCCCAGAAGTCCTCCGGATCTCGGTGGAACCTCCAAATGTTATAGGACAGAGTTCGTAAAAAAATCACCAACACCACTTTAAGAAAAGTAGCAAGGTAAATTTTAATTTTCGACCAGCTGGGCTGTCTATCTCCGGAGTAGAACCAGCTCTGATGATGGTCAGGTCAGAGTTTTTATAGGATTACAGAATTATTATTAAAACAGGACATTTGTGAACCAATCAGGTTTGTACAACATAGCAGAACTTTAACTCTGTTAATCAACAACCAATCATTATACAGACAAGTGATACAGTCATATAACTTGGCAATCAACTTTGTAATTTTAAAATTAGTCAACTCTGTCTTATGCCCTGTGTCAGGGCGACCCAAGACAGCAAGCAGGTTACAGAAGCGAAAACAAGTTGGTTAGTAAAAATATAATATCTGGAATTAGCACATTCCATGATTCATGGCGAGGGCAATTTTCCAAGGCCCAAGGTTGCCCCCCTTTTCCTTTCGGTGTGGAGCAAAGTTGCTGCTGAAATGGCTCTGAACAAAATGGAGTAACTTAGGCAAGTTTGCTGAGCCAGTTCAATGGTACATGTAAGTCCAACACTTAGAAGGATGAGACAGAGGATCATTAAATGCAAGGCCAGCATTAGTTTAGATGGTGAGCTCCAGGCTAGCCAAAGCTATATAGTGAGACCTTGTCTTTTAAAAAATAAACGGGCTGGAGAGGTGGCTCAATGGTTAGAGCATTGGCTGCCCCTGCAGAGAACCTGGGATTGATTCCCAGCATCCATATGGCGACTAACAACCATCTGTAACTCCAGTTCCAGGGGATCTGAAGCCTTCTGACCTCTTGAGGGCATTGCATGACATGAGTGCACTTACATACATACAGGCAATACACATACACATAAAGTATAAATAATAATTTTTATAAACAAGAGAAAGAGACTGAGATTTTGGAAGAGGCTGGTGTAACTTACACGAAAAGTATAAATTCTGAACTAGGGAAGAGGTGTTAGAGATAGTGAGAACTCGAGTGATTATTGTGTGGTCTCTCACACGCGCACGCGCGCACACACACACACACACACACACACACACACCTGTCATTTTAACGCACTGAGTTTCAGAGCTGCAAAAGAATTTCAACGTGCGAAAATAACACTCGCATTAGTTCTCGTGTGTTCCATATTGTCTGCAAAAGGCATTTTGCTCTATATTTTAAAATGATTTTATTTCATCACCCTTAGTAGTAATGTTTTAAGTGACAAAACAGCGTTCACAGCCCAGGAGCACACTGGTAGCAAGGGCAGAAACAAAAATCTTGGGCACACACAACCATCCCTCAGTCGAGGGCCTCCCGGTCCACCTGGACCCCCAGGGACCAGTCCCCTCCCCTCGTCTCTTAGGGCTCCCCAGCAACAGTGGACCTTCTAGCCGCCACCAGCCTCTCTATGGGTTTCCTTCCCGCCCCCTCTAGCCACACGCTTCCTCTCGTTTCCTCTCCACTCCGATGCTTCTATCCGCCACTTTCCTCTCTATGGTTGCCCCTCCCAACCCCGACTTCCCTAACTGGTTATATCCCGGGCTTCACTGAGCTTTAAGGCTTCCTGCCCCCTTCAGATCTGTCATACACGCTGTATGTCAGGTGCGGCAAAACCGAAACAACGGTCGTTACAAGAGCGATTTCAGGGAAGGGTCGGGAAAACCAACAATCATAACTACCACGGAGACCAAGAGCAGAGCAGAAAGGGGCGTTCCGGCACCTTGCAAAACAGGCTCCAGCTGGAAACAAGCAAAGAACGGGAAGATCCGTTGTTAGTTTGAGCCCATCACACCTCCTCTGATTACGTGGAACACCCCCCCACACACACACACGCCACCACCACCAGAAAAGATTACTTTACCCAGGAGTTTCCTGGGTCTCTGTTTCTTTGTGTTCTGACAGCCTGGGGACAGATAGGGAGATTTCTCACTGGTCTACAAACTGGAAAATGAGGCCCAGAATAAAGGAAGAACTGGCTCAAAAGTACAACCAAATGGGACTCAAATGAGCCAGGTACCAAGTGGGCTCTTGACTCTCAGTTCTTAGAACCTCAATGTCTGTTTTTAAATAAGACAGCAAGAAAGCTCATAAAAGTAAGAAGCACAGGGGCTCACAACCAGGCTCTAAGTGGAGTCCCAGCTTCAGCTATAAGTATTTGCTGCCTTCACGTAAGCGTAAGCTGATTATTCTTTCCCTTGAAAGTAGTTAAGCATTCCAGACAGCTGTAAGTTACTCATGTGAACTCACAGCAATGGTGAAGCATGCACAAATCCCATGTAAGCTTAAACCAGATAAAAGCCCAGCATAGACTTGGGGAAGTGGGAAAGAAATCCCAGCCCTACCTGAGGAAGTACTGGAAAGCAATGGCTGCTGGGAAGGGGAGGGTCAGCCTCTTTTAAGGGTATGACTCTTAGTAGGTTAACCATGCTCCAGTGGCTGGATCCACACTGAGGACACTTGGGGCACAAAGTTGACTCTAGTGAAATTGGGTGGGAGGTGCAGATAGAGGAGGGGGTCTAAATACAATCAAAATATATTGTATGAGCCACTGGGGAGGCAGGTGGATCTCTGTGGGTTCAAGGCCAGCCTGGTCTACATAGTGAGTTCCAGGCCAACTGGGGCTACAGAGAGACCCTGTCTCAAAAGGACCAAAAAAAAAAAAATCGCAAAATAAGAAAAAAGGATATAAGTGTATAAGTCAACTAGGCTCCAGTGAATGGACTTACATCAAGGGACATCTGGGGACACAAACTCGACTTGATAGGCCTTAACATATATGACAGAATGCATGGAATTCAGTGGGAGAGCTATGGGGGTGGACATAGGGGAGGGGGTCTAAATATGATTAAGATGTATGAAATGCCCAAAAATTCAATAAAAATAACAATTGAAGGAAAAAGAAAGAAAAGAAAGGAAGAAAAAGAAAGAAAGAAAAAAGTAGTTAAGAATGCACTGGAGAGATGTCTCAGTGGGTAAGAGTACCTATTACCCTTGCAGAGGACACAAGTTTGGTTCCCAGAACCCCCATCTGGCAGCTCATAGCTGCCTGTAGCTCTAGTTCCAGGGGACTCTGAAGCCTCTAGCCTTCCTAGGCATCTGCACTCACATACTCACACACATACACATAATTTTAAATAATATGGGGTTTTTTGTTTTTGTTTTATGAGACAAAGTCTCCCTGTAGCCCTGGCTGGCCATAGAACTTGCTATATAGATCAGGCTGGCCTCGATCTCACAGAGAGTCACCTGCCTCTGCCTCCCGAGTGCTGGGATTAAAGGCACTGCCACTACACTGGGCTCAAAAATAACTTTTTAAGCCAGGCATGGTGGTGCACACCTTTAATTCCAGCCCTCAGGAGGCAGCAGCAGACTGATCTCTGAGACTGAGGCCCACCTAGTCCATATAGTGACTTCCAGGTGGGCTGAGACTAGGGAGACCCTGTCCAAAAAAAAAGGGTTTTTTTTTTAAAGTAATTAAGCATAGTGACTGACTCATGAGTTTACCATGGAAAAGTTTTGAGCCGGGAAGGAATAGAACCTGGTCTGAAATTTAGATCTTTGAAGCCAAGTATGTTGGTACATTCCTGTAATTCCAACACTTGGGAGGCTGAGACAAAAGGATTCAGCCAAGGCCACTGGGACTGGATGGCTCAGCAGTAAAGAACACTTGTTGCTCTATCACCATGGCAGTAATTCCAGTCCCAACACTTACCTTGAGCAGCTCACAAATGCCTGAAACTCCAGCTACAAGAGATCTGAAACCCACTTCTGGCCTCCATGGGCACCTGAGCACACGGGAGCATACACTCACACAGACATATGTGCACATAAATGGGCCACCATGCCCGGCCTAAAGTTTTTAAAGATTAAAGAAAAAAAAATGTGTATGAGTGCTTTACCTGCATGTAAGTGCACTACCTGTGTGAAGTGCCTGTGGAGGCCAGAAGAGGGAGTTGGAGCCTCTATAAATTATTTATTTACTTATCTATTCATCTATTTGTTTATTTTTAGACAGGGTCTCAATGCCACCAAATACTTCTTTAAGTTCAAAATCATGGGCTGGAGAGATAGCTCAGCAGTTAAGAGCTCTTGCAGAGGACCCAGGTTCAGCTCCCAGCACCCACATGGCAGTTCATGCCCACCCATAACTCCATTTCTAGGGGGTCCAATGCCCTCTTCTTGCCTTCAAAGGCTTGTGGTACACTTATATACATGCAGACAATATGCTCATACACATTAAATAAAATAAATGAAATTTTAAAGTTCAAGGCCAGTAACCTGACTTATCAACCCCGTCTCAAAAAAAGGCGGATCTACTATGCAGCTAATGAAGCTTAGCTTTGGAGAATCCTTATTGGCCATGTCTTTCCCTGAGTAATGAGTGTCCACAATTCAAAGAGTAATATTAGGGACTGGAGAGATGGCTCAGGCATTAAGGGCACTTATTTAGTTCCCAGCTCCTACATGGTGGCTAACAACAGTCCATAACTCCAATTCCAGGGGGTCCAGTGCCCTCTTCTGACCTCTGAGGGCATTGCACACACACAGTTCACTTACATGCATCCAGGCAAAACACTCATATAATATACATAAAATAAAAATAAATCAAAGAAATTAAAGAGTTAAGATTAGTAATCCCTCGTCTGCAAACCTTCACACATGAAATAAACTTGATCCAGAGTTTCTTCAAAGTTACAATGTTAAAACTACAATAATTATAAATCTGAGGGGTTGACGAGATGGCTCAGTGGTTAAGAGCACTGGCTGTTCTTGCAAAGGACCCAGGTTCGATTCCCAGCACCCATATGGCAGCTAACAACTGTCTGTAACTTCAGTTCTGTGGGTTCCTCTTCTGACCTCCTTGGGCATTGCACAACATGGGTGCACCTACAATTCAGGCACTTACAATTCAGGAAATACATGCATACACATAAAATAATACTCCTTCAGAATAAAGTCAAAAGCTCCTTCTGAAATGGAGTCTCCTGCCTGGTGTGGTGGTGCACCTGAATTTAAAAAAAACACTTATTTGTTTTTATTTTATGTGTATGAGCATTTTGCATCTATGTAAGTGCACCACCGGTGTGCAATGCCCAGCAGAGACTAGAAGAGGGTGTCAGATCCTTGGAACTGGTGTTACATACAGTTATTAGCTGCCATGTGGATGCTGTGACTAGAACCCAGGTCCTCTGGAAGAACAGCAAGTGTTCTTAATGCATGAGCAAAAAAAAAAGGGGGGGGTGGTGTTCTTTTGTGACTGGGTCTCCCTGTTGGCCAAACTGGCCTGAAACTGGCTATGTAGACCAGATGCCTTCAATCTCACAAAGATCCACCTGCCTTTCCCTTCTGAGTGCTGGGATTAAAGGTGTGTCCCACCATACCTGGCTTTAACATTTTAATTTTTTTATGTGTATGAGTGTATTGCCTGCATGGATGTAAGTGCACCCATGTCATTCAGTGCCCACAAAGGACAGAAGAGGGTGTTGAATCCCCTGGAACTGGAGTTAGGGATGATTGTTATTCACCATGTGGGTGTTGGGATTTGAACCTGGGTCTTCTGAAAGAGCAACCATGCTCTTAACCACTGAGCCATCTTTTCAGCCCCTAACATTAAAATATATATATTTTATTTATTATTTTTATTTTATGTATATGCATGTATTGCTTGTATGTAGGTAAGTGCATCCATGTCATACAATGCCTGAGGAGGACAAAAAGGCCACAGGTCCCCTGGAACTGGAATTATGGACAGTTATTAACTGCCACGTGGGTGCTGGGACTCGAACCCAGGTCTTTTGCAAGAACAGCCAATGTTCTTAACCACTGAGCCATGGCTCCAGACTCAGCCCCTAATATTTTTTTAAAATTTACCTTAAATATTTTTGGTGAACATCATATAAGAGTATAGTCTTCATATTAAATTATTTAAATTACAGTTTTTAAATTTTATTTTGTGTGCACACATTGGGGGCAGCACATGTGCTAAAGTGCATGTATAGAGGTCAAAGGATAAACTTGCAAGAGTCAGTTCTCTCCCTCCACCCAGTGGGTCTCACTGATGGAACTCAAGTCATCAGGCTTGAGGGCAGGCACCTGTACCATCTCGGTGGCCCACCTGCTTCTTGAGGCTTTAGGCCAAGGTAAGTCTAACTGCTGGAATAACCTCAAAGCTCAGTGGCTCCACACCACCAATGTTTATCTTAAACATTATATATCTAAGGCATGCAGCACCTTGCTTATGCCATGATGGTCACTCTGGAACTCGGGCTGTTGGAAACTCCACTTCCACTAACCATTCCCTACCAAAGAACAGGGGTGATGGAAGGTTGTGGGTATCTCCACAACCTGTAACGTGTCAAGAGGGACACAGGGCACCTTCACTTATATGAAGGAAAGCCAAAGAAAATCACCTGGCCACACTTAACTTCAAGGAGAAATGCCATCCTGTCATGTTCCCAAAAAGAACAGAGATTTTAGGATTAATGATTAGGTTTAGAGCTTTCCTGCTCTGCTCAAGAAAAGTGTTTCAAAGCCCTCCTGTGTCTCTGGCTATTTCCATAACACACAGTTCTCTGTGGCAGAAAGAGGAATGGAGTTGGGCAAGATGCTGCATGCCTCTAATCTCAGTGGAACGGGGGCAGGACTGAGGCAGGAAGTTCAGTTCAAGGCCAGCCTAGGCTACAAGGTAAGTGAGAGGCCAGCCCTCAGTACCTGAGAACGCCTCGGGAGAAGGAAGAGAAGGAAAGAGGAGGAAAAAGAGGAGGGGTGAGGAGGAAGGAGGAGGATGAGGAGGAGAAAGGAGGAAAAAGAGGAGGGGGAGGAGAAGGAGGAGGAGAAAGAAGAGAGAGGATGAGGAAGAGAAGGAGGAAAAAGGAGGAGAAGAAAGAAGAGGAGGACGAACAGACCACAGGACCATCGTGACTTATCCAAAATCACACAGACAGACCTTAAGGCTAAACTGAGCACCAAGTAGAGCTCTGTCCTTGGTGCTGCCGAAAACCCTCCTCTCTGAGCCCTTGGTGCAAACCACAGACTTTTGAAAAGCCTCCCGTCCTTGAACTGCGCCGCTATCTTCTCACGCACCAGGCATTGAAGAAAACCTCAGAAACACGTTCTGTGAAACAAAACTAAACTTCGACGCTGTGAGGTTCCGATGAGCAAGCCCGGGGGTGGCTGGGTGCTGGTTAAGAAAGGACTCGGGCCGGGCGGAGTAGAGCAGGCCTTTAATCCCAGCACTCGGGAGGCAGAGGCAGGAGGATCTCGGTGAGATAGAGGCTAGCTTGGTCTACATAGTGAGCTCCAGGCCAGCTGGGGATACCGGGAGACAAAATAAAAAAATATAAAAAGCGACGTCAGGATTCCATGGCAGGGTAGTGCAGCCTTAAGCCCAGTCTTTTCAGGTAACTGGAATGAACCACTTTCTCCCTGGAGCTGGGCTTCTCCAGTATCGCCCTGCCCAAACACGCTGCAGCCACGCCCATCATCGTCTCGCCCTGCCCGCCGCCTTCAGTGCGCTTGCGCAGTAGCGCCAGTCCGAGCCCCGCCCCCTTGCGGAGTGTTATTTGGCCTCGGGGACCCGGCTTAGGCACAAGATGGCCGCCGCGCGCCCGGAGCCCCAGATTCCGAGCTCGCCGACGCGGGAGTCGCGATCCCCAGAACCGCCGGACGTGGTGCGGGCGACGAAGGGGCTTCGGAGGGGTTCGCGAAGTGGCACGTTCCAGGGCAGGGGGCGGGGTCAGGGCGGGGCCTAGGAAGGTTGGGCGGGGGTGGTATTAGAGCACTGGCGTCGGGGGCGGGGCTTTCTGGGGCGGGGCTTAGGGAGGAGCCTATAGGGAGTGAGGAGAGAGGCCTAGTTGAGGCGGGGTTGTCTTGATTTGCATAATTAGGGGTGGGCTCCGGAGGGGCGGAGCCTCCATGCTACCGGTAGGGCCAGTGAACTGCAGTGGAAGGTTAGGGTGACCTGAAAGGGGAGGTCACTGTGTTGGGGTAGCAGGCGATTCTACACGGACTGAGTGCCCAAGGGAGGGTCTTGGAAGAGAAATGGGTGTTCCGGGTGACTCTGGAACCTCCTCTTAATTCTCGAAGAGTAACTGAGAACAGTGATTTCATTCAACAAACATTTACTGAGAGGTGTTCAAGAAGGGACCAAGATTGCGTTCCCCTGCAACTTGCAGTCTTATAACGATGAACGGAGTTTTTCATAAGTTCTGTACAGGAAATACAAAGTAACTGATAGAGCCGGAGGTGGAACGGGCTAAATTTAGATGGCAGAGGTCAGCTGGGTGCAGGCTTATATTTACACTGCCAGGACTGTAGTGGATAATCTAGAGGCCACACAGGGTTTTAAGTGCAGTTGGAGGGATTGGAGTGGTGAAGTGGCCTGATCTGATTTACATTTCCAAAAGTCCATTCAGATTGCTCTAGGGAGGCGTATTCTAAGGGTTAGGGTTAGGGTTGGAACAGAAATTCTCTTTAAGAGGAGATTCTAAAGGGATATAGCAGAATTCTGGGGTTTGGATAACAGGGTCAAGAAACCAAGGGCCCAGGCCAGGTGTAGTGGTGCACGCCTTTAATCTCAGCACTGGGGAGGCAGAGGCAGGTGTATCTCTTGAGTTCAAGGTCCAATCTGGTCTATAGAGTGAGTTCCAGGCCACCCAAGACTACATAGTGTAGACCCTGTCTGGGGAGGAGGGGCTAGGGAGAAAAACCAAGGGCCCAGTAGACTTCGGAGGACCAAATGTTTTTGTTTTCATTTTTCATTTCCTTTATTGGGGGGGGGGTGTTGTGCACACACCCATGTGAAGGTCAGAGGAGTCAGTGCACTTTTCACCCTGTGGATCCTTAGGTCGTCAGATGTGGGGGGCAGCAAGCGTCCTTACCCACTGAGCAATCTCACCAGCCCTCACAATGTTTGAATAAGTGGAGGCATGAGCTCTCCAAGCATAATTCACAGGCTCTTCTTTCTCCTTCCACTCTCCAGGTCCTGGTGCCTGATGATGGCCACTCTGCCATACCCCCAAGTGATCTCATTGAGATCCAGGTAGTGAAAGTCACCGACACCACGTTGGTCCCTGAGCCCCCCGAGCCAGGATCTTTTCACTGTGCCCTGTGTCCAGCTGCCTTCCGCCTGGTCTCGGACCTGCTGTTTCACGAACATGGCCACCTGGCAGGCGTGGAGGGGGTTGGGCAAGGTGGAGACTCAAGCCGATGTCATGTGTGTGGCCACAGCTGCCCAGGTCCTGCCAGCCTGCGAGCGCACTACAGCTTACACACTGGAGAGCGGCCTTACCGCTGCCCGATCTGCCCACGCGCCTTTAAGGCCTTGGCACCTCTGCTCAGGCACCAGCACCGACATGGGGTGGAGCAGCCGGGCACCTCTCGAAGGCTTCCGCTTACAGCATCTGCCCCAGCGCCAAGCCCAGGGGTGCCCCAGGAGAGGTCAGAAGTGTTGGCTGCGGGGGCCGCGGTGGGCAAGCCGTTTGCCTGCAGGTTTTGTGCCAAGCCCTTCCGCCGCTCCTCAGACATGCGAGACCACGAGCGCGTGCACACAGGGGAGCGGCCTTACCACTGCGGCATCTGTGGCAAGGGTTTCACACAGTCCTCGGTGCTGAGCGGCCATGCCCGCATCCACACCGGTGAGCGCCCCTTCCGCTGCACCCTTTGCGATCGGACGTTCAACAACTCCTCCAACTTCCGAAAGCACCAGCGCACCCACTTCCATGGGCCGGGGCCTGGGGTGGGCGACTCTGGAGGCCAACTGGGATCATCATCGGTGGCCAAGGGGTCAGGGAGTGGGTGTGGGACAGAGAACACTCTGGAAGAAGGGCATGAAGAGACTGCGAAGGTGAAGCTTAACCAGTAGGCTGGGAGAGCAGAGCCTTGGAAGTTAACTCGAAGTAGGAAGCATAGTGTCAGGAAGTGGTGGGCGGGCAAAAAGAGGCAGAGATAAAGAATTGAAGTTGGAGAGCAGAGGGAGGCAACTGGGTTCTGGACTCCCAGAGTTCCAAGCTACACATATGTGAGGCTCAGGAAAGGGGCACCTGCAGTTTGGTGGTACCAAGCTAAATGTGAGAATACAGACTGCTGGGCATGGTGCCCCTGTAATCTCAGTGCTCTGGAGGCTGAGGCAGAAGGATGGTGAGGTCCAGACCATGCACAGCAAGACCCTATATCCCATCATCTGGTCCAGTCCTTCATCTGTACAGCCCTAGATTACCCAGGGGGCTCCTTAAAGTGGACCAGGATGGAATCTTTTGCCTACATCAACTGGATCACACTGTATCCAGGATGCCTGCCTATCCCCAGGAAGATGCCCACCAGGCCATAAAGAAATGGCTGAGATGCCTTCACCGCAAAGCCAGACAGTACCCAAACCATACTTGGGAGTCCTCAAATCTCTAGGATATGAGCCTGGTAACAGAGATTATTAACTCTAAGCTCTGCTCCTCCCACCCCAAGGTGGTCCTTCCTTAACCCAGCAAACCAACACATCCCCTTCCTAAAGCTTTAGGCCCAGTGCCTGTAGTCTCCTTTGTCTACAATGCAGCCTGTTCCTGTTTTCCCACACTCTAAAGTGGACAACTTCCTGTCTAGTTCCAGGCAGTTCTGAGGAGCACTTGGCTAATGCCAACACAGTGGGCTGGCACAGGGTGTGGATAAGAGGAGTCACTGTGGTGAGGGTAGGACTTGGGAGATGGAGGGGAGGGAAACCTCCAGTCTATTCCTATTAAAAGTTTCTAAAGGGCTTCTCTGTCAGTTTTGTATTCCAGTCCTCCGCATCAGCGAGGTCAGAGAGCAGGGCCACGCCATGATCTTGATCTTGACACCAGCAGTGAGTTGCATTGTACTTTACATCTCTCTTCTTAGGCTTGGAATGGGGTAACTAGGCTTTGGCTTTTTGGAGAAGATATGTGTTTCAGCTGTAGGCAAACAGTTTGGCACAATGAAGGGATGCCAGAGAATAGCATTCTTGCTTGGGAAGAAGAGTCCCTAATTTGTTCATGTGCTACTGGTTTAGTCCTTGTTCATCCACCATCCCCGTGAGATGACCCTTAAATAACACTTAACAAAACTCATCTACTTCTTCCGAAGAAAGGAGCCTGCTTCCCATCTCATCAACACCTCAACTGAAGCTAGGTACATAGGCACGTTCCTTAAGTCACCTTCTCCCTCTTCACCTCATCTATCAATCTCCCATATCGAGCAGGCAAGTGTCTTTGGAGTCCAGTTTCTTTTCATCATGTGCTCTTGTAGAGCAAGCCAAGTGTTCTCACTTCTGGATGCTATGGTGGCCTCTCAGGTCCACCTTTGCTTTCTCACATATGGATCCTGCTCACTAACCTGCGGCTTCCTTTTGCTTTGAGAGGGGATCACAAACATGAATTCTTACAGCAGTTGGGTGGCAGTGTGTATAAGGCAGCAAGATTTGAGGTGTGGTGAAATAAAGCGACACACATTTGGGCTCAGTGTTCACATTCAACAGTCGTGGGACTGGAAGCAAATTGGAGCATGTGCATATACACTCCATGTATAATGTTGGGGATGTAGCTCAGTTGGTGGGGTGGTTGTCTAGCATGCATGATGCCCTGGGTTCAATCTCCAGCACCGCATAAATCAGGCATAAAGGCACATGCCTGTAGTCCCAGCACTTGGGAGGCAGGAGGAAGTTCATGGTCATGAGGAGGGGCTCATAAGACCCTTCCTCTCCCTGAGGAGCTACAGGGGATTGATGGGGGGGCAACTTGCTATAGCCACTGGTACACTGCCCTTGCTCAAGTTAATACCCCCTTATGCTCATGCAAACAATCCTAAGTAAATACAATGGGTCACATGTTTTTAAGCTATGAAAGGACTTGCTGGAAAAGCAGGAGTGGAAGGGAAGGATGATGGGAGGAGGGTACAATCAAAATACTTCTTTAAAAATATTTATGTGTATGAGTGTATTGCCTGCACCTAGTCGTGCAATGCCCATGGAGAAGAGGGCGTGGGATCCCCCAGAACTGGGCTTAGGGAAGGTTGTTAGGGGCCACCCGAGTGCTGGGAACCAAACCTGGGTCCTCCGCAAGAGCAGCTAGTGCTCTTAACCGCTGAGCTATCTCTCCAGCCCCCCCACAAAATACTTTATGTATGAAAATGAGAAAATAAAATTTTAAAAAGTTCAAGATTATCCTTGGCTACATAGCACCTCTGTGGCCAGTCTAGGATACATGAGATCCTGTTTCAAATAAGTCTGCAGAGGCTGTGGAAAAATTCCACAGGGGTTCCTTTCCATCCTACCTTAGGAAAAGGGCAAGTCCAAATCATGTTTCCCTAGAGCCCGGGTGAGAACTTGGTGGACAGGAGACTCAGGAAATTCTGGCCGAGAGCTCAGCTGCAGAAAAGACTATGCGGAGGTACGAGTCAGTTCCTGAGAATGCAGACTTACCTGTTCCAGATTGCTCCGCTTCACTGGCCCAGTTCACAGCTTGGGACACAGCAAATCCTGTCAACCCAGGTGGAAAGAGGGTGTGAGGCAGTGTGTGCTGAGGAATGAAAATCCCCCGGGGAAAAGGTGTCAGCCTTGCTCTTCACCGCTACCCACCCCACCCCATTCCTCGGGACACAAGGCCAGACCCCAGCGGCCCTGTTGATACGGTTTATTGTTCTCTGCTCTGTACAAGCCGCGTCTGCTACCCCCCACCCCCTCCCCACCCCAAGAGCACCCGGACCCCCACCTGTGCCCTTCCCAACTCTGCTCATAGTCCACTGTCCGGCCAGATCCGAAAGGAAGTGAGAGGGGAGCAGTTCAGATCTATTTCCACCAGAGTTCATTGGCGCCATAGTGCTACTGGGTGGCATACGAGGGTAACAAACGAGGGTCGGACACAGGATCAAGTTCAGTGTCTGATGGGATGAGGGGAGGGCCAGAGTGGTCCGGGATCGGAGTGCTTCAATCTTCAGTTCGTAGGGCCCTGGCCCGGAAGGAGAATAGATTATCTGCAGTTCTGAAGAAGGAAGAGTGTGTTGAGTCTGACCAGCAGCCCCAGAGGGGGAGCGTCCAGAAGGGGACGCCCGATGGGAGTGGCACGCCGAAACTCCCTGGTCAGGGATCCTTCCCCGCCAAGGCGCTTGTCCCGGTTCCAGCACCCCCAAGGCCCTCAGCCTTGTGCACCAGACGGTGTTTCTTCAGACCATAGGTATTGGCGAAGCCCTCTCCGCAGGAGGAGCAGCGGAAGGGCCTGCCGCCCTGATGGGCCGCCAGATGCTTCCGGAAGTAGCCAGGATCCTTGAAGGCCTTGAGGCAAGCAGGACAGCGCAACTCTGGCCGAGGGGGCTCGTGTGCACGCTGGTGGCGCAGCACCGAGCTCAGGTAGAAGAAACCCTTGCCGCAGTGCTCGCAGCGGTAGGCGCGCTCGCCCAGGTGCAGCCGCTGGTGCTCCAGCAGGTTGGAGCGGTAGCGGAAGGTCTTGCCGCAGGCGCCACAGCGCTGGGGCCGGGCCACCGCGTGCAGCCGCCGGTGCTCAGCCAGACTGGAGGACTGCGCGAAGCGCTTGGCGCACACGCCGCACTTGAACGCCCGTTCGCCAGTGTGCACCACGCGGTGCTGCCTCAGGTACCAGGAGCGCAGGAAGCCCCGGCCGCACACCCCGCAGCGGTAGGGCCGCTGCTCAGTATGACAGCGCTGGTGACGCATCAGCAGGGCCGCCTCCCAAAAGCGCTTCCCACACACCGGGCAGCGGAAGCCCCGCTTCTGCCGGTGGCTTCGGCGGTGCAGCAGCAGGTCGTAGGCGCCCGCGAAGCTCTGGCCGCAGAGGCCGCAGCCCAGGGTCCGGCGCACCAGGTGCACGTATTTGTGAGTCACCAGGCCCAGGAAATGCTTGAAGCTCTGGCCGCACGTGGCGCAGCTGAACCGCTCAGGGCCCGAACTGGCACCGCCACCGGTTCCGGCCACGGTTGCCCCACCTGCATCCTCGCCCCCCGACACCCCGGCCAGCGCCGCCACGGCCGCGCCCACCTCTCCCGCCAGTCCGTTGTCCAGCACGCTGGCTGCGTCCGTGCCGCCGGAGCCGTCAGTGGCTTGGGGGGCGCCCGGGGTGGGAGCGAGAAGGCGCTCGGGGGCGGCCTGATGCACCAGCTTGTGCCACATGAGGTTCTCAATGAAGCCGAAGGTCTTGCCGCATGCGTCGCAGCCGTAAGGCTTCTCCGACATGTGCGCTTCCTTGTGGCTCATGACGTGGAAGAGATCTGGGAAGTGCTCCCCGCAGTCGGAGCAGGCGTAACTCAGACCATCCGCAGGCCCGGCCGAACCGCCGGAAGCCCCGGGCCCACAGGCCCCGGCCGCACCCTGGGTGGTGGGGAGGCCGGTAGCCCCGGCCAGAGCGCAGGGCAGCTGGAGCCGATGCACCTGGCGGTGGCGGGTGAGGCTTTGCGGGTAGCCGAAGACCTTGCCGCAGAGCTCGCACTTGTAGGGCCGCTCCCGGGTGTGCACCACGTGGTGCTTGCTCAGGTGAAAGGACTCGCGGAAGCGCTTTCCGCACACCGGGCACTGGTGGGGCTTCTCGCCGGTGTGGATGCGCTCGTGGCGTTTCAGGGTCTCGCGGCGGCCGAAGGCGCGCCCGCAGATGCCGCAGCAGAACGTCTTTCCCGGGACGCCCGCGCCAGCGCCCCCCGCGCTGGTTCCCGCCCCGCCGAGCAGCAGTGGATGTGCGCCCAGTAGCGGGACCGGCACCGCCCCGTACACCACCGCCGCCGCTGCAGCGGCCGCCTTCT
>NW_008349291.1:999856-1000373 GCF_000622305.1 Nannospalax galili
GGCTGCGGGACCGGGGCCGCCGCGTCCTTGGCCGCCTCGCCGGCGGCGGGGGCAGCATGGGCAGCTTTGTGTCGGAGCAGGCTCTGCGGCGCCGAGTAGGACTTGCCGCACAGGTCGCAGGGGTACACCGGGCGCGGAGCCCCGGCCCCAGCGTGGGCCGCCTGGTGCTTGAGGAGGTAGGAGGCGTCGCGGAAGGCCTTGCCGCAGATGCCGCAGGGCAGGCGCAGGAGGTCGGCTGAGTGCGTCTTCACGTGCCGCTTGAGGCTCTCCCTGCGGTTGAAGCTCTTGCTGCACACGGAACAGGAGAAGGGCTTCTCGCCGGTGTGGATGATCTGGTGCTGGTGGAGGTGGCTGGGCTTCTTGAAGACCTTCCAGCACAGCGGGCAGGCGAACGGGCCCTCCCCACCCGCGCTGGTGGCGGGCGGCATGGCCACTGCAGCCGGGGCTGCAGGGGCAGCGTTGCCGTCCGCGGAGGGAGCCGGCGCAGCAGTGGTGGCCGAGGGGCCGGAGGAGACCG
>NW_008349291.1:1000488-1009944 GCF_000622305.1 Nannospalax galili
CGAGGCCCAGCGAAGGCAGAGGGGGCCCGGGCTGCGGCGCACCCCCGGCAGCGGGCGGCACGTCCTTGTGGCAGCGCCGGTGGCGGATGAGGCTGGAGACATGGTTGTAGGTGCGGCCGCAGACGCCGCACTCGTAGGGCCTCTCCCCGGAGTGTACAAGCATGTGCTGCACCAGGTGCGATGACTGCTTGAAGGACTTCTGGCACACGCCGCAAGGGAAGCGCCGCTCCATCAGGTATTTGAGCCTCCGGAAGTAGCCCTTGTCGTCCTTGCTTGGGTCGCAGGCCGTCCCTACCGTGGGTCCGGGCGGGGTCTGTGTGGGGGTGGGGAGCGGCCCCGGGGTCCCGGTGGGAGCACCTAGTGCTGGCGTCACCCCAGGTCCAGACGTGGGTCCACCTCGTTTCAGGTTCCCAAACAGGTGCTGGTGTCCGGAGAGATCGACGATTCCCCACTGCGGGGCAGGGAAGGCAGCATCGAAGAGGGGCGGAGGGGGCGCCCCAAAGGTGGGCGGCAAGGGCGGATCTGGCTTCTTGGCTTGTGAAGAGGATGAGGATGAGGAAGAGGAGGACGAGGAAGAGGAGGACGATGACGAGGAGGACGAGCTAGGGGCCTCTGCCTTGGGTTTGAAGGTAGACTGGGGTGGGTAGTCATACTGGGGTGGAGGGGGCTGGGGTGGAGGCTGGGGCGGGGGACCCGGAGCGCAGGGCAGGGCTGCCACCGCCTTGGCATGCTCCCCATACAGTTCCATGGGCTCGAAGCGCTGGTGGTTGAGGAATTCCAGGAAGTCAAAGGGGTAGCTCTGGAAGTGGACCCCATCCTCGCCCCCGATGCCGCTGCTCCCGCCACCCCCAGCACTGCTGCCCGCTGGGTTTGCCTCCATCTCGGCCGGTGGAGAGAAGGGAGACCCTGTGAAGAAGAGGATGGGGGCTGAGGAAGGGGGATTCTGAACAGCACCATCTGTGACGTCACCACTGTCCTCCCATAAGTCAGCTCTCCTCTTACCTGTGTGACTCAAGGTCACCTAAGCCTCTTATCTCTGGTCACTCCCCCACACCTTCCCTCCATCTTTTTCTGGGTCATCACACCCCCTGGCCTTCTCCCAGACCTCCCACACCTTCAGGCCTTTGCTTTCTTTCCTCCAACTAACTCCTCCAGGACCTTGGACGGGGACTTGTAGCCCCTGGAGCGCTCTGTGTCTCCATCCACTCCTCCTCCATACCTGGCTCTGGTCTCCATCCCTTCAGGCCGTGCTTTTGTAAAATAAGGATAAGAAGAGTACCACAAGAGAGGCTAAGACACTGGCTTCTGGAGCCAGAAGGCCAGGTTGAATCTGAGTCCAGGGTCTCTCACAGCAAGTGACTGAACGTGTGCCAATGCTTCCTCATCTCCAAGTATGACAAAGTACACAGAGGGGTTCACTTTCACAATCTCAGCACCGCAGGAGGCTGAGGCAGGAGGATCAGTGCAAGTTCAAGGCCAGCCTGGGCTATGTAGTAGGGTGGAAGCCAGCCTGGGCTAGAGTGAGCATGTGGAGTGGGATGAGGAAAGAAAAGCCCAGGGCTGCCATAACGATGCAACATGTGATGCTATGAGGTTCAGCATGTGGGTTTCTGAGGGTGGATGACTCCTAGCACTCTGTACTCAACTGAAGGCCATATACTGTTAGTATCCCTTCCAGCAGCAGAAAAGGAAAGGCAAGAGAACTGGGAAAGAATTCACTATTGGGGGAGGGACTATTCTTTGAATGTGAAGTGGAAAGAAAAATCTGTTTGCCTAAAGTCAGTTCCAGCAAGGGGCCTGGCATTTCTGGAAGGCAGCATCATGCCATGGAATATATAACACCATGGGCCTGAGCAGGCCTGGGTTCTCATCTGGCCTTTGCTGAGATCCATGCTGTCTCCATATATAAAATGGGGCCAGAACCCCTGCATTGCAGTGGGATTTGAAGGTGAAATACATGTTAGCAGAGTGCACCCCACCCTTTGTGCTGTGTGTGTGTATCAGTGCCAGTGCCATCACATACCTGGGCAGAGCTCAGATGCCTGTCCTTAGATAAAGGGCTTTTTTTAACCTGTCCTGGCAGGCAGGCAGGCTGGCAGGCAGGCACTGTCTTATTCCTCCTTTAGAACACTTCATTCCAGATCTTCACTGTCCATGTCTATCCACTCTCCTTACTAGACCCCTCAGCTCCTGGAGTTAGGCTGTGTTCTTAGACCCACCCAATAGCCTCAGGAAATACCCACTGAACTACCTCTGCGGTCCTGTGTGTGTGCCCTGCCTCATTTTCCTTAACATACTAAAGCTGAGGAGTCATGGCTTGGGGGGGGGGTGCTCCCCAAGGTCCAGACTCTATTCCATCTGCCTCGCTGGCTCTCTACACCCACAGGTGAAAGATAAGTGTCTCCTTACCCCAAGTTTACCTAGAGTTAGATATGATTAATATCCAGTGCCAAGTGTCCTTGGACAAGACTCAACATCCCACGCCCTTCACAGCCCCTTCATTTAATCTGACCTCTGGAAGGACCAAAGGCATGCTAACCAAACCACTGCAGGAGGAACCTAAGTTGGGGACTCAGGAGCCAAGGGGGAAGACACAGTGTAGAGTGTGATGGTGGGGGACAGCGACCATGCTGAGAAAGCAGGGTGCTTACCTCCATTAGAGTATATATCAGTTAACTTCCGCTGACTGGGAGTTTCACACAGATGGCTCACCATCCTAAGCACTTTCCACCTGTTAACTCATCCAACCCCCAACACAACTCTTAGATGGAGACACTTATTGGGTAAATTGGGACACTGAGGCCCGGAAAGGCCAAGGGACTTCCTCAAGATCCACAGGGCAAGTCTTTCATGGAGCAACTGGCTTAACCAGCCAGTAGAAAATCCCAGCCCCCATGGGAGACTTCCCGGAGGCTGTAGCCTAAGAACAGAGGAAGGTGCAGGGGCAATATGAATGCAGTTGTCTTTATGGGTGCTCTCTGGGTTATAAAGGGTGTTTATATAAGGGACCTGGTGGGAGGTATGGCAGCTACTCTTCAATAGCTTCTGCCAGGGATGGCGGTGCACATCTGTAATCCCAGCATTTAGGAGACTGAGGCAGGAGCTGAAGGCCAGCCTCACCTACATAGTGAGTTTGAGGCCAGTGTGGGCTACATGAGACTCTCCAAAAACAACAAAACCCATGGATTCTCCTGTCTGTCCTCCACACCCTTCCCAGGGATCAATGAGACCTCCCCCTGAGCTCACTCAGGTCTCTGCCCCTCCCCCCACCACCCTCTAGCGAATCCAGCTGTAGTCCTATCATCACAGTTACTGCCACCAGCATAGTACGTATTCCTTTGCCACAGGTTTGCAGTTTGACCTCTCAAGTAAGCAAGGACTAAAGGAGTGTTTTCTTTGCCACTGGGCAATGCATGTGTGGGTATGTTGTGGGTGTCTGACAAATATCTGTTGTTTTGTAGAAACTAAATAACACCTAGACCTCCAGAAAATCCATGAAGGAATCCCAGGGAAATTAGAGAATGCTCTACAAAGGATGAAAATGAAAACACAGGACTGGAGAAATGGCTCAGCAGTGAAGAGCACTAGCTGCTCTTCCAGAGTCCCAGCACCCACTGACGGCTCTTCCAAAGAAGCCATGTCAGGAGGCTCACAACCACCTGTAACTCTAGTTCCAGGGGCTCCCAAGTCTCTGGCTTCCACTGGCACTTGCACTCATACAGACACACCCATACACACATAATTAAATAAAAACAAGTTAAAAAAGAAAACAGCATCCAATGCTGAAGAGAGTGCCAGAGAGAAAAGTTGTTGCTGAAGATGCCCACAATGCTAAATATTTGCAGAATGAAAATACAGAGGCTGGAAAGATGGCTTAGCAGGTAAAAGCAAGCGCTTGTCACACAAGCCTGACAGGCCGAGCTCAATTCCCAGAACCCACATTGAGAAAAAAGCAGGGGGAACAGATGGGGTGGTACACACGTGATCCCAGCACCCCAAAAGTGAGCTGGGAGGTAGGACAAGAGAGATGACCGGAAGATGAAGCACACTGAGCAGCAGCAGAACCCCCGAGGCAGACCCTGCCTCAACAGGGAAGGAGCCGGCTCCTAGCGTCCTATGCTCTGCATACGCACACCCAGGCGAGCACACCCCACACTCACACAGAAATAGAAAAGTGTATGACAATCGACGACCACAACTTTCCCAGGGAAGAAGACATTTTTGATCGATGTCCCCCAGAAAAGGAATTATGGGGACAATGGTACTATGAATGCAGCGGGGTAAGATGGGCAGATAACGAAGGGGGTGCCATTAGTACAGCGAGAGTTATTAGGTGCATGACAATTTCCACTGAGAAATAAGACATTTCCTTCCTTCAGTGGACTGATGTCTGTTTTAGACTTTTTATTTTATGTGTAGGTACAAGGTATGCACATCATTTAAGTATGCGGTGTCCATGGAGGCCAGAAGAGGACAATGGATCCCTTGGAGTTATAGATAGCCATGAGTCATCATGTGGGGATGGGAACTGAACTACTCCAAACCAAACCACTGAGCCAGCTCTCTGGCTCCCCTGAAGTCTTTTTTTTTTTTTTTTTTTTGGTCTTTTTGAGACAGGATCTCCTGCAGCCCCACCTGGCCTGGAGCCAGGAACTCACTAGTAGACCAGACTGGCCTCAAACTCAGAGATCCGCCTGCCTCTGCTGGGATTAAAGGCGAGAGCCACTACACCTGGCTCATCCCCTGAAGTCTTTTAAATTGTGTGTGTGTGTTCGAATGTTTGTGTGGTATGTGCATGGACTGTACAGATGCTACAAGGTGCATGTAGAGGTCAGAGGACAACTCTATAGAGTTGGTTCTCTCCTTCCATTTAAAAAAATCTTTTTTTTGTCTTTTTGAGACAGAGTCTCCCTGTAGCCCCAGTTGGCCTAGAACTCACTATGTAGACAAGGCCAGCCTCAATCTCAGAAATCTGCCTGCCTCTGCCTCTTGAGTGCTGGGATTAAAGGCATGCAACTCCACACCTGCTTCTCCTTCCATCTTTATGTGGGTTCCAGGGATGGAATCCAGGTCACCAACTGAGCCATCAGCCTTGGACTGAAGTCTTACATTGTTTCTTTTAAGATTTATTTTTATTTTATGTGTATGTGTGATTATGTATATGCACCACCAACATGCTGGTACCCTCAGAGGCCAGAAGAGGGGTCAGATCACTGGGTTACAGGCAGTTGTGAGCCGGCCCATCTGTGTACTGGGACCCAAAAGTCTTATCTTCTGCAAGAGCTGCATGTTCTCTTAACTACTAAGCCATCTCTCCAGTCCCAAATTATTCCTTTTCTAAGGTGAGATGTGTCATAGGTTTTATGAAAATATAATGGGGGACAGCACCCCATCACCACCAAACACAGGGCAGGGTTCTGCATAAAAACACTCAGGCTGGGGGAATGGCTCAGTGGATAAAGCACTTGCTGTGCAAGTGTGAGGACCAGAGTTCAAGTCCCCAGAACCCATGGAAAAGCTGAGTGGGCATTTCCTGTAGCTGCCTGTAATCCCAGTGCTTGGGAGGCAGAGATGGGATCCCCAGAGCAAGCTGGCTAGACTAGCCAAATCTGAGAGCCCCAGGTTGCCTCAGAAAACAAAGTGTAGAGCAATCGAGGAAGACACCTAATGTCAACCTCTGGCTTCCACATGCATGTGCACACACATGAACATGTATACACACAGGAACATATGACATACATGCAAAACTTTTGTAACAGGTCAGGTCTACTGTTTGACCACCTTTATACACACCATCTCCTGGATGCTTCATAATTGTCCTATGCTGTTCTTGGTCTCATTTTGGAAGTGGGGAAACTGGGCAAAGAATGACGAATTCGTTCCCCAAAACTGGTGTAGGCAGCAAAAGGAAAAGCAAGTATTTGATTCTGGGTCTTTTGTTGTTGTCTTTTTGAGACAGGGTCTCCCTGTAGCTCCTGCCGGCCTGGAACTCACTTTGTAGACCAAGCTGGCCTTGAACTCTCAGAGATCCACCTGTCTCTGCCTTCCAAGTGCTGGGACTAAAAGTATGTGCCACCTCGCCTGGCTGATTCTGAATGTTTTTGGTGCCAGGACCTGCCAGCTTTCCCACAGCCACTAAGTTGGCTCATTACTAAGTGGACACTAGTCTGTAACAGCAGTGACATGTAGCATTGAAGGAGTGCTTTCTACAGTGAGAACTCTTCTAGATCTTTTTTCCAACATCAGGAAAGGATGGCTAGAATTGGACTCAGAAACACAAGAGACTGAGGGTCAGAGTGGTAAGAGGTGGGGTTCTGGACCCAGCGCTCCACCCCCTACACTGTCTCTCACTCTGTCACCTTCCAAAACAAAGGCTAAGCCCCATCCCACTGTGCACCAGAGATACAACCTGCCTCATCCCCTCCCTCCCTCCTATTCACACACCTCAGTTTGGCATTCACTGAACCAAGCACAGTGCTCTGTGCTTTATATAGTTTTTGCCTGGTTCAAAATTCACAACACACCCAGGAGGACTGCTCTCTCACTCGGCCAGGCCATGATCCTCCTGCTAAAAACTAACTCACAGAAAATCCCAAAGGCCTCTGGAAGACCATGGAGGACCCCATAGCTCCAGGCTGCTCCTCCAATGTGCTAGCCCTGTTTCTCCTCCAGGGCCTGTGTCCCGGAACCACAGCCTCAGCCTGGAATGCCAATTCCCCCACATTCACCTCCCTCTTTCCCTCACCACCTTCCCATCTTTGCTCAACTGTCTGCTGAATGGGGCTGAGTGACCAGCGCCACCTGACACCCAGGCCCACACCTTCACCCCCTTCATCTCCCTCCCCGTCACTCCACACTGTTGAATACAGTTTGTTTTCTGCTACTTTGGTCTTGCTTTTACTGCTCTCCCTCTCATAGGTAAGTTTTTTTATTTTTCTCTCTCCATTTTTTCATGTATGTGCATGGTGTGCATGTATAGTCTGCATGTTTGCATGTGGGTGGGCACAGGTGTATGTGTGTGCATCTGGAGGCCTTTGATGTCAAGAATCATCCTGCATCGCTCCTCCACCCTATCTATTGAGACAGGGTCTCTCAATCAAACTGGAACTCACTGATATGGCTAGTCTCCGTAGCAGGCTTGCTAGCCTTCAGAGCCTGGAATTACAGGTGGGCCTCCACACACACTGATATTTAGGTGGGTTCCAGGGATCTGAACTTTGATCTTCATGCTTACACAAGTATTTTAGCCACTGAGCCATCTCCCTGCCCTAGAAGCAAGATTTTAATGCTCTGTTCACAGAGCTGTCCTCAGGACCTATAGCTTGATAAGCATTTAAAAAATTTTTTACTACATTGACTGACTGTATGTGTTCACATGCACACATGGAGGTCAGTGGACAACTTGTGGGAATTGGTTCTCTTCTTCCACCATATGGGTCAAGGGATCGAACTCAGCTCACTAGGCTTGGTGGCAAGCATCTTTACCCACTAAGCCATCCAGCCAGCCCCTGAATAAGCATTACTGAGTAGGTGAAGGATGAAGTTGAGCAACAGGGTGAGAAAATGTGTACGTCTAGTCAAAGCTCACCCTCTTAACCACTCCACAGGTAGAGTGAGGAAGCTGTAAGCAGCAGCCCCGTGGTGGGCCGCAGCACTCTAGAAGGATCCAATCTTCTGCTCTGTGGCTAACTAGAAAGGCAAGAGGAAGAGACAGGTGTCCCACAAGGGGTCTTGTGATAGCCCAGCCCCTGTAACTCTGTCCCACACCCTCTTATATATGTATTTTGATTGTGTGTGTGGATGTACATGTGTTGTGGAGGCCAGGGGTGTTGCCTGACTTCCTCAACTGCCCTCCACTTAAGACAGTCTTCCCTTGAACCTGGAGCTTACTAATTCCACTAGTGGCTGGCCAAGCATCTTCCTGTCTCCATCTCCCAGGGCTGAGATTACAGGCACGTGCCACCATGTCCAACTTTTGTAATGTAATGTGGGTGCGGGGAATGTGAACTCAGATACAAGCACTTTATGGATTTTGCTATCTCCCCCAGCCCCTGTATTTTGATTTTTACTTGTCTAGCATCTCAACTAGCATATTCACTCTACATGGACAGGGGTTTTAATCCACTTTATTCTCTATATGAAGTGTGTGATCATTAAGCAGGTGTTCAAAGTGTTTATGAATGGACAGGTGGGAGAATAAAGAATCTTCTGGGCTTGGCAGAGGTAAGGCCAGATCACTTGTCCCAAAGCTATTTGGGATCAAGCCTTCTCCTTCTCCCTTCAATTCTAGGCTCCAACCTCACTAGCCTCCCCTGCTGCTCTTCCACAAGAGTCACAGGACCATTACCTCAAGGCCTTACTTGTATAGTCCACCCAGATCTTTGAATGGCACAGTTAAACCCTGTGATTCAGGATTCATCTCTGGGAACAGCTCACCAACCAGACTCTCACAAAACTCACAGAGCAGCACTGTTTTTGACCTGCCTCTCACCCTGTAAATGAATCGTTATTTGCATCTCTCCCCTTCACAACTGTTAGAGGTCTGGACACTGTTCCGTCTAACAGTGAATATTCATTCAACAAAGAATAAATGCCTACGGGGAAAGACATAAACAGAGGCAGGGTCTTTCCTGGGAGGTTTGGCACAATGTCACAAGAACTGGCTAAAGATTGGGACACTAACTGCTCTGGCCCAATATTCTTCGAGGGAAAGTCTGTACCAAGCACTGTTCTGGCGCAGAGGAGGCCAGGATGATGGTAGGAAGGGAGGCTGGGCAGAATATCACCACAACCTGATGCTAAGCAGGCAGATGTTTCTGCATCTAGAGAGGACACGGTATTAAATCAGAGCCCTAGAGGGAGCTGTTCCACCGAGGGGTGGATTTGAAGCCGTGTTCTTGAGGGGTTGCATGAGAGGGTAAAAAAAAAAAAAGCACTCTTGGTACTGACCAGAATAGAAAATATTTTTGCACCCACAAAGGGGGGAACTGGGGGGTGGGTTGTGTTTAGTCGGACACAGTGGGGGCAGCTCTGCCACAACGACTCATGCCACACCCGCTACAGGACATACTGAGGGCTCAGGAGCAGCTGCCCTCGAAGGGCTGTTGGCACGGGGGGCGGGGGAGGGGGCTGTCGTGGAGTAAGCTCTGAGCAGAGGATTCGTGGGGGGCCCTGGCACTTGAGCGCATCATTGCGAATGAAAGCGCTTTGGCAGCCTTCCCAGGACGTGGAGAGAGGGCGTTCGTGGGCCGGAGACCTGCAGGATCAGGGGGAACTGGGGATCCCCTGGCTCGGGCCCGGCAGAGAAGCACTGACGTTCGGGGGGAGGGGGGGGCGTCCTGGGGACTGCGGCAGGCCCGGGCGGGGCCCCCCGCCCCCGAGGAACCCGGGTCCCCGGGCCGCGCGCCCCGTCACTCACCGGCGCCGGGGTCTCCGCCGGGAGGAGGCTGAGGAGGC
>NW_008349291.1:1010082-1014615 GCF_000622305.1 Nannospalax galili
AAACCGGGAAGGGGAAACTGCGCCGGCGCACTGTCTCAGCACCGCGGGACGGAGGGGAGGGGAAGCAGAGGCCGTTTCCGGTGGGTGAGCGGAGCTAGGTGCGCCTGCGCTCAGGGCGCCCGCTTCTTTTTAGGACACCGCCCACAGGCCCCAGACATCCGGTTAGGACACACCCTGGGTTCAGGTCTCACGCTTGAGTTCCGCCCCCTGGCCTGAGGCCCGCCCACTTTCCGAGCGTGTTCTTATAGGCCCCGGCCTTTACGCGGTACCTCCACCAGATTCGTCCCGTTCTTCCCTCTCTCCAAGGCCCTACTTTTGGAATTCCATCCTCCCACTTAAGCCACGCCCCCAACCACGCCCCTTTCCCCAGTCCTGCCTCCCCACACTACCTAAAACCCTGTCCCATAGCATTTAAGCGGCACTACTCTCATAATCTTAAGAATTTGTTTGAGGCAAGGTCTCCCACTAGCTCAGGCTGGCCAGGAACTCTCTATCAAGGCCAAGCTGGCCTCGAACTTGAAGCAATCTACCGGCCTGAGCTTTTGGAAGTGCTGGGATTAGAGAGATGAGCCACCATGCCTAGTTTCTCTCTCATAGCTTGTATGCTTGTAGTTCTGTCTTGCACCTTGAAAGTATTCCTTTAAGGCAGCCAGTGGCATCAATCAACATGCAGCTCCCAGCCCCAGACCTACTGAATAGAAAGCTTTGGGGTGGGGCCTGGGAGCCATCTGCTTTGAAATACCATCCAGATAATCAGGTGCATGCTGAAGTTGAGAACTTTAGTTTTACCACACTTTACCCTTCTCAGAACTCTATAAAACTTTCTCTTAACTCAGCCCCACTACAAACAACAAAGCCCAGTCCTATTCAGCCCACCTGCCAAGCTCTCTCCCTTCTCATACCTTTTCCCTTTCCAGGGCCTGATTGGCAGTGGTGTCCACCTCTCAACATCCTCTTAACAGTTAAGTCCCGATACTCTTGCTTTGGGAAGTCCTTCCAAGCAATGCATCTTTGAGAAACCCATACCCATGCTCTTGGGCATGTCTTTCTCCTGACTTTTGTGCTTAAGCCTAAATTAAAATATCTCGCCAGATGTGGTAACACAGGTCTTTAATCTCAGTACTCAGGAGGCAGAGGCAGGTGGATCAAAGCCAGTAGTAAGTTCCAGGCCAGCTGGAACTATAGGGAAACCCTGCCTCAAAAAGAAATAGAAAAAAAAAAAAAAAAAAAAAAAAAAAAAAAAAAAAAAACAGCCCCCGCGCCAAAACAGGGAGTAAGTTCCAGGCCAGCTGGAACTATAGGGAAACCCTGCCTAAAAAAAAAATAGAAAAAAAAAAAAAAAAAGTAAACTTTAATAAGATACTCAACTCGAGTGCTTCCTTTAAGCCTCACCTTCAGTTAAATGTCATCCATTCTCTCTAAATTGAGTTCTACCACACAAGCCTAAACCTCTTTGATTTTCAGACCAATCTTTTTGTGTTTTGGAATAGGATCTCACTATGTAGCACATGCTGGCCAGAAACACACAGAACTATGCCTGCCCCTGTTTCTGGAGCACTGGAACTAAAGGTGTGTACCACCACACCCCACCTCGAAATTGTCAATTCTGTTCATCACCATCCTCACACCTCAGCTGGGCTCTGAACCCAGACCTTGCACGTTCAAGGTACATTACCAAGTTACATTCCCAACCCTCAACTTAGTTTTATCCTTCCAAATAGGAAGTCAAGACAAGAACACAGGGTAAAAAGTGTCCTGTGTGGAATTTCTAGGAATGTAGCCTGAATGGAAAGAGTGGACCTAGAGTTACATTTGTATAGAAGATTCAGGTCCTGAAATGGGATTCTCTTCAATATAAGTAAAGAACTCTAGAAGGGAGGGGCACAATATGGAACACACACAGGAAGTCAGTAGGCAGGGATTTATTTCCACAGCCCCTGCTTCCCAGGGCTTGTTAGTCTGCAGGAAGGTGCCAGAAGGCCTCAGGACCTGGAAGTTCAGGTCCCTGCTTTCGACCCCCTCCCACGACAGGAAGACCACCAGAATCAAGGGTGTGTTGGCCTCCTGGCCTGGGCACAGCACCAGCTGAATTCGCTGCTGTAAACCCAGACAGAGGAGCAGTGACAGGGAATACAGGTCAAGCGGGCTCCCTTTCTTCAGGCTCCTCCTCATGCGCCTCTGCTGGGGCAGGGGCACCCTCATCCTCATCCTCGTCCCATAGTGGTTCGGGTCGTGGGTTTGGGGGACACACTCGTACAGGCATCCCCACGAGCTCGGGGTGCTTCCGCTTGTAATGACGCCGAAGAGTATTGGCCTCGGTGAAACGCACCCGGCAGGAGGGGCATTGGTATGGGCGCTCGCCAGAATGGATGCGGTGGTGGTGTGCCAACTCCCCGGCCTCTCGGAAGCGCCGAGGGCAGAGCACACAACGGAAGGGCCGCAGGCCAGCATGGATGTTACAATGACGTCGCAAGTGGCTGGACCGCTTGAAGGTTTTGCCGCAATCCTGGCACTGGTGTGGTTTCAACTCTGAGTGCGAGATGCTGTGGCGCTCCAGGTCAGAGAGGTAGGGGAAGGCTCTCAAACATACTGGGCAGAAATGTGGGGCCCTCTTGGGACCCTCTGAGCCCTGGGGCCCATCTGCTGCTGACCCTTCAGGGACTGTATAGGGCACACCCTGATCATCGATCAACAGGAGGTCGCTGCTGGCACCGCTGTCCACCGGCGCTGTCAGCGGGGACTCCTGCACTGACTTGGGGGGGCGGCCCCTCTTTCGAGGGAGGGAGGACTTGAGCGTCCGACTGGAGGTGGCTACCCCTGGTGGTCGGCCTCGGCGGCCCTGGGGAGCAGGAGGAAGAAAGGACAGAGGTGTCTCTTCTTCCCCAGGCAAAGTTGAAGGCAACGGGTCTGGGTTGGGGTTGTCCATTGAGCAGTGGGGAGCTTGAGTCTGGGTACTGGAGCCGGCTAAGAGAGGAGAGGGGGTGGCGTTAGCGTAGTGAGGGTCTGATCACCCGTGTCCCCCAACATCTCATCCATCCCTGTAAGTCTACTGAGTTGGGTAGAACAGATACTGTACTAATTGATAAGAGGTACTGACTGCCCAGCTCCCTGTAGTGTTTCCCAGGATTCTCCAACCCTTCCTAGGCAAAATCTGATGCTGATTGTGAAGAAAGACATATATCTAAGGTGCAAAGCCCATATATCTGGGCTTTGTCAGATATGCAGTTCAAATGCTGAAACTATCCATTTCTTTCTGTGTGATTTTGGGCAAGATGCTTACTTGTAACTCTGAGCTCGGTTAAGTGATCTGCAAGACGGAATTTCGTTTTTTATCTACTCACCCTGCACACAAATGTGCTCAGGGACATCTATGGTCATGAGCAGCTACCTCACGCCAACCCTTTTGAACGAGGGCACACCCTTTCCATTTTCCAAATAGGGAAACCAAGGCAGAGGAAAGTCAAGTCAGTTGCTCAAGTTCCCTTAGCTGGTAAACAGCAGGAACAAGACTCCAAATGGGTCTTATGGACCTCGGTGGCCCAAAGAACAAGATGAACTGGGCCTACGAAGGATGGGGGTCGGGGAACTCTGGAGGTCTCCCAGGGCAGGTTTTGAATTCAGTTCCGCCAATTATTAGCAAGTGATTCTGCAAGTGGCTTTGCCTCTGAGTCAGTTTCCTCCTCTGTAAAAATGGATAGACCTAGACTGTGTGGAGACTCGACTCAACTGGCATTAGGAAACTTTTAAAATGTCCTTAGAACACAGAAAGCACTCGATAAACTAGCACCGCCACTAGACCCTGGACTCGTGGGAATGGCGTGCACTGGTGCAGCTCGTGGCCGATGCTGAAGGTGGATCCTGCTCTCCTCTTTAGACAGTTTTTCTGGTTTGTTTGGGGTTTTACAGTTTTCTTCGTGTATGGTGCTGGGGATCAAACTCTGGGCCTCGAGCATACTAGGCAAGAGCTCTACCCCCAACCTTGCATCCCCTTTTAACAGGCTCACAGCAAGGGGTCCAGACAGTGACAACCTTTCCAGGATCCTATGGCTCGCAACACGGGGTAGTCTGGACCAGAAGCTGGCTCTCTGGAGCACACCGAGGAAGTGGGAAAGTGATCCCTCGACCCTCCCCCACCCCAACTCCCTTCCGACGCGTGCCCGTCAGCCCCGAGTGGCCGAGCCCGCATGCGGGGCGGGCCCTAAGGGTGCGACGGCCAATGAGCGGCGCGGGGACAGCGGGCGGCAAGGGCTGCCAGGAGGGGGTCTGCGCGCGCGAGCCCGGCCCGCTCTGCGGGGCGCGAGGTCGGCGCGCGCAGGAGCGAGCGCGGAAGCCGGGAACAGGTGCTGGGGGCGCGCTCGGGGACGCGCATCCCCGGGGTCCCTCTCCCCATCCCCCCGCCAGGGCCCCCCACCTCTGGGTACCTCATTTGCATGCCGCCTGGGCTCGCGTGTGTACGCGCGCGCGCGCCGGGGGCCACGGGCCGGAGCGTGGGAAGGGGCGGGGGAGAGGGGTCGGTGCCGGCGGGGCGGGGGC
>NW_008349291.1:1014954-1028502 GCF_000622305.1 Nannospalax galili
CCCACCCACCCCCGTGGGAAATAACCCACAAAAATTCCCCAGCTACATCGAAAAGCCTCTCGTCTCACAAAGCACTTCAATCAAGTACAGGTACGGATTAGCTGAGAACGGGAAATGGCTGCTTAAGCGCCCCTAATTAACATGGCGTCTCTAGCCTCAAAGCCCCATGGCCTCAAGGTGGTAAGATGGTGCTTAGTGTTTTCTAGCTCTGCACTGCGGTTCGAGCACTTCGACTTTCCTTTCTTCCGGATACAAGTCGACATCCTAGCCAGGAGGAGTAGAAGGCTAGGAAAAAGGGCCATCTGAGTCCATCTGCGTTAACACGTCCTAGCGTCGCCATGGACTATGAGAAGCTGCGCGCAGAGCACGTTGCCCTTACTCACAATGGCGCCGCGGGTAATCTAAGCCCCGCCTCTCCCTGTGCCCTCAACCAAGATGGCGCTAGTCTGGCTTCTTTAACCAGGCCTGGGAAAAGGGAAAGAGGGAGAAGGGGGAGTGAGGGCGGGAAGGGGGGAACCAAGGGGGCGGGAGAAAGGGGGATTGTGGGGGGAAAGGGAGCTGAGGCGGAAGTCGAGGGGCCCCTCAGGTGGAAGTGACGCTGACCCCGCTGCCCAAAATGTCGGCGCCCAGAGGGAGGTGTAAGTAATTAAAGAGGAAATCCGACTGACTTCCTCGGCCTCCCGGGGTCGTGCTGGGTCTCCAGAATCTCCGCCACGCAAAATCAAGGTGGTCTCGCCTGGCCCTCGGGCCGCCTGACCTTTCCCCGACCCCGGGCGCCCGAGGCCGCACCTATAGGGACAGGGAAAGGGGTACAAAGGGCCACTTTTCCGGGCCTGGTTCTTCCAGCGGTTTGGGCGGGATGGGGGGGGCGGCAGCAGCTCCGCAGGTCGCGGGGCGCAGGAGGGGCGGGGCCCATAGTGTAAGGGGAGGAGCTTAGTAAAGGGGAAGGACTGTTTAGAAAATGGGTGTGGTTTGAGCAGAGGATACTTTATGAGGGGGTGTGGCTCACAGAGTGGTGGGAGGGGCCTAGGTAGAAAAATTGACTTCCTTAAGGTTAATGTAGAAATGGGGCCCCAAAAGGTAGGAGGGCCTTTGGGTAGGCTAGGTGGAGTTTGTCTGAGGTGTGGCTTAGAGAAAAAGTAGCCTTAGAAAGGGAGCCTCTTGTAAGTGCAGTTTGGAGAGTTTTAGAACTATCAGATCTTTGTAATGAAGATGCAAATGTTTGGAGCCGGGAGCTTAGCAGCAGGCTATGAAAGGGCCGAGAAAATGATTGGAGGGAGTAGAGGTTGTAGAAAAGATGTGGTTTATTTAAAGGAAACGTTGGGTGGGATTTGGAGACAGGTCTTAGTGGAGATGTAACTTGGAAAAGTCAAATAACGTGGAAGCATGTGGGAAGAAAAGAGGGAACTAGAGAAACTTAGAGGATGATCTTCAGACCTGCGCGGTTATTGGGTGTCTGCAGTGCATTGGCTTGCCTAAGTACGTTGAACAGTTGCTGCAGTTTTACTTAGCTTGAACCGTCACTGTATGATGTAGGCATTAGTATTATTCCCGCTTCATTGATGGAGAGTTTCAATTGGACTTTTTTGTTTTTTTGTTTTTTTGGTTTGTTTGTTTTTTGTCTTTTTGAGACCGCTGGCCTGGAACTCACTTTGTAGACCAGCCTGGTCTCAAACTCTTAAAGATCCATCTGCCTCTGCCTCCCAAGTGCTAGTATTAAAGGCCTGCGCCACCACACCCGGCTCAGTTGGTTTGATCTCAGTCACTGCTTTTGATCTCACTAGTGTGAAGGGCTCTGAAAGGAATAGGAGGGGCTCGAATAAGAGTGGGAGAGGCTTAAATCATCGTGGGTGGGTCTCAAAAACTTGGAAGTGGATGGAGGACTGGAGAAGAGGGAGGAGGGTTTGTGGAGAGTGGGAAGAGTTTAAGGGCCAGTGGATATGGCTTTGGATAGTGGACCTGGCTTAGCCCAGCTGGAGGGTCTCCCTGGGGACAAGTGTTTCTGAGCCCAAAGAGCAAAGGGAAGGGATGGCCAATGGGGAAGTGACCCCTTACCCGCTTCTGTATCTCTGCTGAACTCCAGAGAAAGCCCCAAGCCACCAGGGTACCTGCCACCATGGATAACGCCTCGATGCCTGTGGTTCCTGCCCCTATCCCTGCTCCGGGGCCAGCTGCACCTGCTGCCGCTCCCCGGGTCCCCTTTCACTGCAGCGAATGTGGCAAGAGCTTCCGGTACCGCTCAGACCTGCGGCGCCACTTTGCCCGACACACAGCACTCAAGCCCCATGCCTGTCCGCGATGTGGCAAGGGCTTCAAGCACAGCTTCAACTTGGCCAACCACCTACGCTCACACACTGGGGAGCGACCCTACCGATGTTCTGCCTGCCCCAAGGGATTCCGGGACTCTACTGGCCTGCTGCACCACCAGGTAAGTCCTCGGAAGCAGACGGGCCTGAGATTCTGTGGCCTTTTATTGCTTGCTTGCTTTTTATTTATTTATTTATTTATTAATTATTTATATTTGCGGGGAGAGGCCTCTGCTATGGCCCACATAGGGTCAGAGGACATCCTGCAGGAGTCGACTCTCTTACCATGTGGCTTAGAGCTGGAACTCAGGTCATCAGGCCTAGTGGCAAGCACCTTTACCAAATGAGCCATCTTACTGGCCTGAGTTCTTTTGCCCAGGAGGAAGTAGGTTTCCTTTCCGTGGACCTCAATAAAACTAATGTCCACACCTTTTCATATGGTATTTTAGCTTTTCCTGGGACCATTTTGTCTTCCCTCTCTGGAGTTCCCTTCGCTCTCCTTGCCTGCCTAGCTACCTAGCAGAGAGGAGAGGGTGGAAGCCTGACGTGCCCTGTGAGCTGTGGCTGAGAACTTGGATTCTGGTCCTTGGGGAGACTGGGAAGCAGACTTAGGACCCGGATCCTTAGCCCTGCCCTGTGACTCTTGCTCCTGTCCCCAGGTTGTGCACACTGGTGAGAAGCCCTACTGCTGCCTGGTCTGCGAGCTTCGTTTCTCCTCCCGCTCCAGCCTGGGCCGCCACCTCAAGCGCCAGCACCGGGGCGTGCTCCCGTCTCCGCTACAGCCGAGCCCGGGGCTGCCTCCCTTGAGTGCCCCCTGCTCTGTCTGCTGCAACGTGGGGCCCTGCTCGGTGTGCGGAGGCGCGGGGGCCGGTGGCGCAGAGGGCCTGGAGGGGGCAAGTGCCGCCAGCTGGGGGCTGGCAGAGGCGGCAGCTGCAGCCGCGGCCTCACTGCCCCCTTTTGCATGTGGCGCCTGTGCCCGGCGCTTCGACCACGGCCGGGAGCTGGCAGCCCACTGGGCAGCACACACCGACGTGAAGCCTTTCAAATGTCCACGCTGCGAGCGCGACTTCAATGCGCCGGCCCTGCTGGAGCGCCACAAGCTCACGCACGACCTGCAGGGGAGCACGGCGCCCCCCACTCAGGTCTGGGCAGCTGGTGGGGATCCGGAGGTGGCGGGTGAGAGTGACACCGTGGAGGTGGGGGATGCTCCACCAGCTTGGGACGATGGTTTGCTCCTGAGCCCCGCGGGGGGCAGCATGCCCAAGTTGGAGGCGCTGCTTCCCGAGGCGGTGGGGGAGACCCCGGCTCCCGCAGCTGTGCCCGAGGCATCCTCGGAAGACACGCTGTACCAGTGCGACTGCGGGACCTTCTTCGCATCAGCGCCGGCCTTGGCCAGCCACCTGGAAGCGCACTCGGGCCCGGCCACCTATGGTTGCGGCCACTGTGGAGCGCTGTATGCAGCGCTGGCTGCTCTGGAGGAGCATCGACGGATCAGCCACGGTGAGGGCAGCGGGCAGGAGTCCTCTGCTGTGGCCCCTGAAGGGGAGAGGGCATCGGGGGAGCCTGTGCCTGGCTCCTCCAGCCGTGGCAAGAAGATCTTCGGCTGCTCCGAGTGCGAGAAGCTGTTCCGCTCGCCCCGAGACCTGGAACGGCATGTGCTGGTCCACACCGGGGAGAAGCCCTTCCCGTGCCTGGAGTGCGGCAAGTTTTTCCGCCACGAGTGCTACCTCAAGCGCCACCGGCTGCTGCACGGCACGGAGCGGCCCTTCCCCTGCCACATCTGTGGCAAGGGCTTCATAACGCTCAGCAACCTCTCCAGGCACCTAAAGCTACATAGGGGCATGGATTGAATAACCAGGTCGCCCAGGTCCCCCAAGTCCAGAGCCAGACCCTGAGATGAGAGGCCCCACTTGCACAGACTGTGCCACCCAGAACCCACGTAGGACTACTACTAAACAGATCCCTCAGCAGAGGGGTCTAAGAACTGAGTTGTTTGGGCCTGAAATCTATAGAGAGACTTCTGATCTTGAGACCCCCAGAATGTGGGCACCCCGGAATCAACTGGCCTTCAAGACTTGGGGACTTAGGAATGAGAAACGGGTCTCCACACGTACCTCTCCTCAACACATGGGCACCCCCACCAGCCTACTGCCCCACTTCCTGAGAGCCATCATTCCTGATGAACTTCATCTGGGGAATGGGAGGAGCAGTATCCTGGACTCTTCCAGGGTCCTCTCCAAATGACCCTGACCACCCACTGGTGGCCCCGGAAAATGGTTATAGCCAGAATCTGCCTTTCCCCTGTTTTACTTCCTGTGATGAAAGAGGACCAGGATAGATGCCCCCTACCTTCAATTCCCTCACTCACTGATTAGGTCTCCCTTACTGCAGAATGGACTGACTAACCCTATCTTCCCCACATCTGAACACTAGAATAGACTGATCCAAAGTCTCCCAGCCCAGTAGGATGGACTGATCCAGATGCACATAGCTCTGTCCACTTGGGAAAGGCTGGTGCAGGCTGTGGCATGGCCCCACCCTCCTTAGAGTAATAGGGCAGACAATCCCTTATGCTGTAGAGCGTGGTCTGGTCCTCTGCCATTTCCCCATCCTGGGACCCCGTGGAGGTGGTGGACATTGGGGTTTCCCTCCCCCTCTACTGTAGTAGCTATCTGTTTCCATCTGTCAACTTGTCTGTTTCTGTGTTCCTCCCAACCCCAAGGGGAAGGGGGGAACTTGGCTAGGGGGTCCTCCCCTGTGAGCCTCAACCTCACCCCCTCATCCCACTCCCAATGTTTCCAGGACTCCAATAAACCTCATCCTGTCAGTTACTGTTGTCTGGTTGTCTGATCCTGGATTCCAGAGAGGTGGGGATCTCTCTCCCTGAACTTAGAATAGCTCTTCTAAATAGGTGCAGGTCCTGGAGGGGGTACTCAACAAGGTCCCAGCCTTTCCTGAGTATAGGCGTTAATGGTTGGCAGGGGAGAGAGAGAGACTTAAATCCTTCAGAGTAGGTCGTTTTAAGTGCCATCTAAGTGGAACCCTGTACACAAGTCTTTCTCCAACTTAAAAACAGGCCCCCTTATAAATCAAGAATAACCCAGTAGAAATTAGTCCCATGGGATATACCCCTTGGAAGCCTGAAGAAGCTCTGCCTGATAGACTCATTTTCTACAACCCAATGTGTGCCTTTGATCTCAGGAGACACCTCCTCGGACAGGGTCAGCCCATCAGAGAAGAGGTTGGCTCCCCAATGCTCCATTGCATTCCTGTACCAAGTGTGCTTACTCCAAACCAGGCATTATAAACCCTCCGAAAACCCTACAGTGAACAAAGTAAAAAATACTGGCCCTTGTAGAATTTATATTTTTGTGTCTGGACAATGCATGGGGTGGGGGAGGAGGAGGCGGAATCAAAGAAACTTAGAAGGTAATTTCTTGTGGATCTGAGCACCCTTGCAGCAACAGAGACTCATGCTGAGCAAGTGAGTGGTAGCTGGATCAGGTGGTTGAGGCAGGAAGATCACAACTTCAAGACCAACCTGGGCTGTGGAGTGAATTCCAAGGCCAGTCTGAGCAACTTAAAACCTGACTGAAGCTGGGCATGGTAGCACACGCCTTTCCTTTAATTCCAGTACTCGGGAGACAGAGGCAGGCAGATCTTTGTGAGTGAGGCCAGCCTGGTCTACATAGCCAATTCCAGGCCAACTGGAGCTACAGGGAGACCCTGTCTCAGAAAGACCAAACAACAACAAAGCTGACTCAAAAGGCTGGACTGGGGAGATAGCTGCGTCAGTGGAGAGCTTGCCTCAAAAGAAGGAGGACCTGAGTTCAATCCCCAGAACCCAAATAAAAATGCCAGGTTCAGGGGCTGGAGAGCTGGCTCAGTGGTTAAGAGCACTGACTGCTGTTGCAGAGAACCTGGGTTCGAATCCCAGCACCTACATGGCAGCTAACGACTGTCAGTAACTCCAGTTTTAGGGGATCCGATGACCTCAGGCACTGCAGGGCATGGGTGCACTTGCACACATGTAGGCAGTATACTGTACACATAAAACAAAAAGTGAAATGCCAGGTGTGGTGGTGCACAGTTGTAATCCCAGCACTGGGGAACCAGAAAGAGGAACCCTATGGCTCATTGGCTAGCCAGACTGCTAGCTTCATTTATGAGCTCCAGGCCAATGAGAAATCCTCTCAAAAGGACGTGAACATCAATGCTGAGGATGACACCTGAGGTTGTCCTTTGGCCAGCACACACACACACACACACACACACACACACACACACACACAAGTGTATTAACAATTTCTGAAAAAAGGAAGGACTAGAAAGACAGTTCAGTGGTTAAGAGGACTGGCTGCTCTTGCAGAGGACCTGAGTCTGGTTCCCAACACCCATATGGTGACTAACAACCGTTCATAACTCCAGTTCCAGGGGATCCAGTACCCTCTTCTGGCCCCTGTAAGCATTGCATGTATTATATGCATGCAGACAAAACACTCATATACATAAAATAAAAATAAAAAATAAAATCTTTAGAACACCAAGTGCCTTTATCCACTGGGTCTTCTTGTTGACTCAGACAGGGTCTCCCTGTAGCCCCAGCTGTCCTGGATTCACTATGGAGACCAGACTGACCTTGAACTCCCAGAAATCCACCTTCCTCTGCCTCCTGAGTGCTGGGATTAAAGGCATACACCACCACACCCAGCCTGAACAGTATATTTTTGAATGAACAATAGATGATTGAAGAAATAAGTAATTTTTTTTAAAGGTTACAAAGAGCTTGTATGTATGTAAGTGTACCCGTGTCATACGGTGTTCAGTGAGCTGTTGAAATTCAATAGAAGAGTGGTATTTGGCTAGAATCCCCCAGTGAGAGGCTGGGGGTGTGGTTCAGTGGTAGAGCACCTGCCTAGAATCCCCCAGTGAGGGCCTGGGTGTTGCTCAGTGATAGAGCCCATATCTAGCTATATAGCTGTGCAATTCTCTAAACTCAATCCCCATATGCACACATGTGCACAGACACACACACACACACACACACACACACACACACATGAAAAAGTGAGTGCATCTTAGATGGGATGGCTGAGACGGCTTCTCTGCAGAGGTGGCATTGACCTGATCCCTGAAAGGGGACTAATTGGGGCTGTCTAGATGAGTACGGGAGGAGAGCAAGTCCAAGTAAGGGAAAGAAGAGGCATCTCCGTTGCATCCCTGTGCTGAGTGATTCTCCCATGCCCAGTGCTGTAACACAACAGATAATCCCAGTCCTCCTGGAGTTTATATTCTAGTCTGGGTGATGGAAGGGAATTAAGAGGTAGGATGACATCAGTAGAGCTAGGTAGTTCAAGGTGAGCATTTTGGCAATCACGGACAATGGAAAGTGGGAAGGGACGAGAGCCTGCAGTTTTCTAGCCCTTTGGCTGTTGAGTGTGGGAGCCAGTGCCAGGCTATGAGAGTCGAGGTGGGGTGAAGAGAAACCAGTGGATGGATTGGAGGTGGATGCTGAGTAGAATGTAGAGGACTGGTTCTGCATACTTGTGGCTTATCTGTGTCCCATGTGGGGAGAGGTGTGTAATGGAAAAGAGAGGAAGCAGGATCACTGGGCGGCTGGTGGCACCATTTTTTTAATGTATATCGGTATATTGCTTGCATGTATGTAAGTGTCATGCAGTGTTCATGAAGGTCAGAAGACAGCACTGGATCCCCTGGAACTGGAGTTACGGACAGATGTTAACCACTTAACCACCATGTGGGTGCTGGGAATCAAACCCGGTCCTGTGCAAGAGCAGCTGGTGCTCTTAACTGCTGAGCCATCTCTCCAGCCTCCTGGTGGCACTTTTTATGGTGATGAGGAAACTAGACAAGGATAGATTAAGGTAAGAGCCCAGGAAAATGATCTTCACAGCACAATGGCATGAGGCTATAATCCCAGAATCCTGGAGGTGAAGGCAGGAGGATCAAGAGTTCAAAGCCTCAGCTACCTAGCAAGTTTGAGGTCAACCTGAGCTACATAAGACCCTGTCTCAAAAAAACCCAATGGAGTTTAAAAAATTCTCTTTAACTTCTTAAATCTAAGATACCTAGTGAATTGGCTTTCCTTGACTTCGTTTGATCCCCAGTGTCACACATAGGAATACAGTAAAGAAATAATGCTGGTATATATTAGACTACAAAATACTACAACAAAACCAGCACTCCCAGAGGCAGAGGCAGGAGGATCTTTGCAAGTTCAATGAAAGCTTGGTGATTTGCATTCTAAACGTGGCAGCCAACCACTGTCCATAACTCCAGTTCCAGGGGATCCAACAGCCTCTTCTGACCTCCGCGGGCATTGCACGACATGGGTGCACTTACCTAGATGCAGGCATACACATAAATAATAATACACTCATACACATAAATAAAACAAAAATAATAAATAATATTTTTTTAATTTTTAAAAAAGAAAAATAGATTTGGGGGGGGGCTTTTTGAGACAGGGACTCCCTATAGCCCCAGCTGTCCTGGAACTCACTATGTAGACCAGGCTGGCCTTGAACTCACAGACATCCGCCTGCCTCTGCCTCCCAAGTGCTGGGATTAAAGGCACGCGCCACCATGCCCGGCAGATTTTTATTTTTTCAAAAAACGTGCATGTGTGTCACAGCACACGTGGATGTCAGAGGGCAACTTGTCAGAGGGAGTTGTTTTTCTTCTACTACAATGTGGGTCCCAGGGATCAAACTCAGGTCATCAGGCTTGGTGGTGAGAGCTTTTACCCGATGATACATCTCATCAGGCCCCAAACTCTCAGTTGTTTGGGGGGAAGGGGCACATGCATGCATATTGATCTGGAGAGGTGGCCCAGTGGTTAAGAGCACATCCTGCTCTTGGCGAGGACCTGAGTTTGATTCCAAGCACCCATATCAGGTGGCTTACAACTTCTGTAACTTCAGCTCCAGGGGATCCAACGCCTCTGACTTCCTCAGGCACCAGCACTCACTCACATGCATTACACATAATTTAAGAATATTTTGCAACCCAGGCTAGCCTCAAACTAGCTTTAGCAGAGGATAACCTTCAATTCTCCATTCTCCTGCCACGGCCTCCCAAACGCTAGTGGAAAACACTTTGCCACAAAACTCAGTGTTACTTGGAAGGTTAAACATAGGAGATGTCTAGGAAGCTGGTGTGATTGTTGGTAGAGGGTCATGTTCTATTTCTTAATCTGGGGGTCAATTTTAATTATTTGTATGTGTGTGTGAACTTGTTTGTGTGTATGTGCACATATGCATTTAGATATGTGAACATGCATGTGCACCTGCCGGTAGAGACCAACGGATCGACTTTGGATATCTTCCTCAATCATTTCTTAACTTATTTCATTTTATTTATTTTTAAAAATATTTTATTATTTTTATTTGTATTTATTTTTTTGTTTGTTTATTTTATTTATTTATTTATTTTTGAGACAGGGTCTTCCTATAGCCCTAGCTGGCCTGGATTCACTATGGAGACCAGGCTGAGTATATTGCCTGCATGTATGTAAGTGCACCTGTGTTGTGCAGTGTTCACAGAGGTCAGAAGAGGACATCAAATTCTCCTGGAACTGGAATTACAGACAGTTGTTAGCCACCATGTGGGTGCTGGAATAGAATCCGGGTCCTCTGCAAGAGCAGCCAGTGCTCTTAACCACACCTGAACCATCTCTCCAGCTCCATTTTATTCATTTATTTATTTATTTTTTATTTGGTCTTTTTGAGACAGGGTCTCCCTGCAGCCCCAGCTGTCCTGGAACTCACTGTGTAGACCAGGCTGGCCTTGAACTCACAGAGATCCACCTGCCTCTGCCTCCCAAGTACTGGGACTACAGGCATGCGCCACCACGCCCTGCTCTTTATTTAATTTGATTTAATTTAATTTAATTAAATTAATTAATTAATTTTAAATGTTATTTATTATTTTTATGTGTATGTGTGTATTGCCTACATGCAGGTAAGTTCACCCCTGTCATGCAATGCCCCCAGAGGACAGAAGAGGCTGTCAGATCCCCTGGAACTGGAGTTAGGGACACTTGTTAGCTGCCATGTGGGTGCTAGGATTCAAACCCAGGTCTTCTGCAAGAACATTCAGTGTTAACTGTGAGCTATCTCTCCAGCCCCTTATTTATTTATTTTTGTGAGGTATTTCTTTGGTCTTTTTGAGACAGGGTCTCCCTGTAGCCTCAGCTGACCTGGAACTCACTATGTAGACCAGGCTGTCCTGGAACTCACAGAGATCCACCTGCCTCTGACTCCCAAATGCAGGGATTAAAGGCGTGTGCCACCACACCCAGCCCATTTTATTTATTTTTATTACATTTGTTTTGTGTATGCATGTGTGTATATGGGCATGCTCCTGTCCTGGCATAGGTGTAGAGGTCAGCAGGAAGCTTCCAGGAGTTACTTCTCTCCTTCTGTGTGGGTCCTGGGATCAAATTCAAGTCATCAGGTTTGGCAACAAGTGCATTTACCCCCTGAACCATCTCGCTGGTCCTCCACCTTAGTTTTTGAGAGAAAGTCTCTCACTGAACCTGGAGCTTATCTCTTCAGCTGAGCTGCTGACCACTGAGCTTCAGAGATCCACCTGGCTCCACTTTATACAGCACTGGGATTGCCAAAGTGCACTGTCCCATCCAGCAGGTTCTGGGGATCCAAAGGCAGATTGTTATACTTGCAAAGCAGCTACTTAATCAAATGAACTATCTCCCAGCCCCAGCTCTGCTGGAAATCTTTTTTTAAGAAAGGGTCTCCCTGGAACTCACCGTGTAGACCAGGTTGGCTTGGATTTCACAGAGATCTGTCTGGCTCTGCCTCCCCCTAGTGCTGGGAATAAAGGCATGCACCACCAGGCCCATACTGTCTTACATTTTACACATACACACACACACACACACACACACACACACACACTAAGGAGAGAGACACACATTCGGGGCAGAAGTGCTTTCTGCTAAGCCTCACAACCTGAATTCAGTCCCCAGAATCCACATAGTGGAAGGACAGAACCAGCTCCTGCATGTTGTTCTATGATTTCCACATATGCACCATGGCAGGTGCATGCCCCCCCATACACACAAATAAAAATAAATAAATAAATAAATAAATATTAAATACGTATTAATTAAGAGGTATTCTCCACTTGGTTGTGGTGATCAAGAAACCAGAATTACTTCTGTGTAAAATAAAAAATAAAAATCTCTTCAGGCATGTTGGCACAGGCCTGTACTCCAACACTCCGGAGGCAGAGGCAGGAGTAATCCAGAGTTGAAGGACAGCCTGGGCTAAATGAGACACTGTAAAACAAACAAACAAATGGGGCTGGAGAGATGGCTCAGCGGTTAAGAGCACTGACTCCTCTTGCAGGGGACCCTGGTTTGATTCCCAGCACCCACATGGAGGTTATGAACTGTCCTTAACTCCAGTTCCAGGGGGATCCAAAGCCCTGTTCTGACCTCCACAGCATTGCACAACATGGGTGCACTCACATACATGCAGGCAATATACTCATACACATAATACAAAAATAATAAATAAAATATTAAAAAACAAACAAATCCCACCAAAACCTGGATACTGGAAATGACTCCATAGTTAAGAGAACTGGCTGCTCTTGCAGAGGACCTGGGTTGGTTTCCCAGCTCCCACAGGGCAGCTAACAACCATTGGTAACTCCAATTCCAGGGGATCCAACACCCTCTTCTGGTCTCTGCAGCCACTGCATGATACATGTGAACTTACATACATTCAGGCAAAACACTAGCACATATTAAAATAAATAAATAAATAAATAAACAAACAAATAAACCCCAGGGTTCAGCAGTTTAAGAGCACCGGCTGCTTTTTCAGAAGACCTGGGTTGGGTTCCCTGCACCCATATGGCAGCTCACAACCATCCTTAGCTCTAGTTCCAGAGAATTCCAGGCCTTCTTCTGACCTTTGTGGGCATTACAGGCACATGGTACATTTACACAGGTACAAGAAAAATACTCAGGCACATAAAATAAAAATAAATCAAAACAAAATCTTGGTTGGAGAAACAAGGCCCACCCTCTTAAATACAGTCTCTGCCTCTAGAGACAAGATCTGTCCACTAAGAGACCAGCAGAGAGACCACTCTGGGGGAGGGAAGGATCACTGAGGAGTTAGCGCCTGGAAAGGTACCAGGGTTGCCTGCTGACTGGGGACCTCAGGAGGCTGTGGCTTCTGCCTACCTCACCTCCACCACAATCTTTGCAGTTTAGAGATTGATCCCATTTCCAGAGTGGTAGCGTGGGCTTGAAAAGCCAGCAAAAGATAGGCCAAGACAGGAAGATCCTTGGGAGTTCTGGGCCAGCGTGGGCTAAATGGCAAGCACTTTTCTAAACAATAACAAAAACCAAAGCTCCACAAAATCTGCAAACAACAAAACCCCACACTATCACAATGTTCCCAAGCACTGTCAAACTGCGGCCCCATTTTACAGTTGTTCTAACTGAGGAGAGGTGAAGCCAAGCATTTTACCCTGAGGCCTGCCTCTGCTTCTCCAAAGCATCAGTTACTGTAAGGTGCTGGCAACTCCCACACTCCTGTTTGAGGTACTGTTCCTGCTTGCCAACCTGCCAGCTCACCTGACTTTTCCCCTCTACCACCTTCGTCTGGCCCCTTCCCTCCATCCTAGGGCCCAAAACCACAGTTCTGATTCTATGGTTAAAGAGTCTCCTATAGCCCAGGATAGCCTACTTCTAGTCCTTCTGCCAAGTGGTAGGATTATAGGTGAGTGCCACCAAGCCCAGCTTATGTGCTGCTGGGATTGAACCTAGGGTTTTTGCATGCTAGGAAAGCACTCTATCAACTGAGCCACATCCCTAGGTCCCCTTTGCCCACAAATACTTGGTGCTATGGGTAGTTAAACAGGCAAAACAGCCCCTGTCTTCCTGGGGTTTTTTATTCTACTGAGAGGGAGATGGGCCATCTCACAAATTCACAAATAGCCTAAGGTTTGTTTGAGGTAAGGAAAGTGTTGGAAAAGGCAGGTGGGATTGGCATTCTGGCTCCTCAGCAGGTAAAGGTGCTTGCTGCCAAGTCTGAATACCTTGGGTTGGATCCCCTGGACCCAGGGGAGAAGGGAAGAACTACCCACAAGGTAGAAGGAGAGAACTGACTCCTGAAAGTTGTCCTCTGACTTCAAACACACATACACACACACACACACACACACACACACACACACACAC
>NW_008349291.1:1029107-1029496 GCF_000622305.1 Nannospalax galili
ACCCCCACATACACAATAAATAAAATATTATAAAAATATTTAGAGATCTTTTTAAATATCATTTTGTAACGTTTTATTTGTTCATCTGGGTTTCTTTCCACTTTAAAAAAAATTTATCGAGAATTTCATATGTGCATATAAGGTGTTTTGATCAAATACACGCCCACTCCCTCCCCTAGAGATTTTTTTTTTGCTCCCCATCGCTTTCCCTGAACAACTTCGCCTACTTTTGGGTCCTCTGCAAGAGCAGCAAATGCTCCTAATGACTGAGCATCTCTCCAACCTAAAAAAATGTTTTTTTAAATAAAAGAAGAAAATTATGCAGGGCATGGTGGTGCACGCCTTTAATTCCAGCACTTGGGAGGCAGAGTCAGGCAGATCTCTGTGAG
>NW_008349291.1:1029799-1042026 GCF_000622305.1 Nannospalax galili
GAAGGAGAAGGAGAAGGAGAAGGAGAAGGAGAAGGAGAAGGAGAAGGAGAAGGAGAAGGAGAAGAAGAAGAAGAAAATTGAGGGTCATTCTAGCTAGGGTGTACTGAAGCTGTGTCTCTGGGAACATCTGAAAGGAAGGAGGGAGGGAAGGGAAACCTTACAGAAATAAGGCAAAGGTGTCCTGTGGTGGACCGAAGCAGGAGGCCAGAGATTAGGTGAGGGAAAGCTTGGTAGGGATACACACACCTTTGTAACCCCAGCATTCTGAAGCCTAGGCAGAAGGGTTGCAATTTCGAGGCCAGCCTGGGCTATGTAGCTGAACTCTGCTCCCTGCCCCCAAAACTAGGTGAGGGGTGAGGGAAACCTTACAAGGGTACATACCATTTGAAGGCACCCCTGCATACAATGCCCTCAGAGGCTGGAAGAGGGCATTGGGTCCCCTGGAATGATGGATGGTTATTAGCCATCATGTGAGTACTAGGAACGGAACCTGGGTCCTCTGAAAGAGCAGCCAGTGCTCTTGACTGCTGAGGAGCCGTCTATCCAGCCAGAAGATCTGTTTTTTTTTTTCATTCCAGAGCACCAAGAAGAGCCACAGGGGGGTTTTGACTCAGAAGTGAGGTGCCACTGGGCCATGGAGATGACAGAGTGGGTGTTCTAGTTTGCTTTTCTATGGCTGTGATAAAACACTGACCAAAGATGGGCGTGGTGGCACACGCCTTTAATCCCAGCAGAGGCAGGTGGATCTCTGTGAGTTCAAGGCCAGCCTGGACTACATAGCAAGTTCCAGGACAGCTGGGGCTACAGAGAGACCCTGTCTCAAAAAACTGCTGACCAAAACCCAGTTGGGGAGGAAAGGGTTTATTTCATCTTACAATTCCCAACCCTTCACTGGGGGAAGTAAGGACAGGAACTGAAGCAAAGACCACGGAGGAATGCTGCTTTACTGGCTAATTTCCAGCTTCAAGTCCCACTACCTTTCTTGCCTTTTCAGTTGCAAGTCTGAGCCCTTGATGGCTGAATCGTCTCTCCAGTCCTCAGCTACCTTTCTTAGACAGTTCAAGCCACCTGCCTAGGGATGGTGCTACCCACAGTGGCCTGGGCCCTCCTACATCAACTAACAATGAAGAAAATGCCCCACATGGGGCTGGAGAGATGGCTCAACAGTTAAGAACACACTGTTCTCCAGGAGGATCCAGGTTCAATTCCCAGTACCCACATGGCAGCTAACAGCCATCTGTAAGTCCAATTCCAGGGGATCCGACACCCTCTTTTGGTCTCATGCAGGGGTTCACTGACATACATGTAGGCAGAACACTCATACAAATAAAATATAAATAAATAAATAAATAATTTTTTTTAAAAGAAAGAAAAGAAAATGTCCCACAGACATGCTCACAGGCCAATACGATGGAGACAGTTCTTCAACTGACCTTCCGTCTTCTGAGGTATGTCAGGTTGACTATGACAATGGACAAGGGCATCCACCAACCAAGCTTGAAGACTGAGTTCCATCCCAGGAACCCACATGGTGGAAGGAGAGAACTGAATCCTACAAGTTGTCCTCCAACTTCCACATGTGTGTGCGTGCATGCACATTTTTTTTAAGTGAGGTGTGATTTTTAAGTCTGGATTTATCAGAGGAAACCAGAAGCAGAAGTCAAGAAGAAAGCTATCACAGCGGACATGCGTCGACATGCGTCCTTGAATCAATCTGCTCTAGGTCCTGTCCCCTAGCCTAGAGAGCAGCCTTCTCTGGCAGGCTTTGGTACGGCCCAGGCTGCCTCTCACCTGGACCAGCCCTCAGCCTCCTCCCTCTGGCTTCCATCCGGCCATGACTCCACTCAGATCCTACAGGAATGTCTAGTCTAAGGCACTAATCTGATCATGTGGCTCTCCTGCTTAAAACTCTCAATGGCTTCACAGAGCTCTTGGAATGACTCCAAGCCCAGCCCAGACAGGGAGCCAGCCACAGCCCTTGCACCCGGCTCAGGCTTCTCTCTGAGGACTCCGGCCACTGTATGTGGCCCAATCCCACCCCAAGTTATAACTTCCTTGTTCCCTTGTGTTTCAAAATTCCTCCCTGTCATACCCATTTCTAAATTTGCTGCTTTTCTTACATTGTTTTATTTTTTCTTTGCTCATTTGTTTATTTGGGACTTTCATCTTTTTTATCTATTTTTTATTTACTTATTTTTATTTTATGTGTATGAGTGTTCACCTGCATGTATGTAAGTGCACTCATGGCATGCAATGCTGGAGGAGGACAGAAGTAGGCATTGGGTTCCCCTGGAAGTGGAGTTACAGATGGTTGTTAGCCACCATAACAACCTCTTGGTCCACCGCAAGAGCAGTCAGAGCTGTTAACCTCTGAGTAGTTTCTCCAGCCCCATAATATGAATGTGTTTAATGTCAACAGATTGAACACTTTAAAATGGTTATAGTCAGGCATGGTGGTACACACTGGTAATCCTAGTGCTCAGGAGGTGGAGGTGAGCGGATCAGGAATTTAAGGCCAGTCTTGGCTACATAGAGAATTTGAGGCCAGCCTGGACTACATGAGACCTTGCTCAAAAGCATAACAAATAAAGTCTTTCATTTAATTATTTGTATTTTACCAAATAAAAAGTTAAAACACATACCCATATACTACCAGTTTTGAAGCATTAGAGAGGCCTCTGCCTCCTGTCAAACAAGATCTGACCAGCTGCTCTTCTATTCAAAGCCTCTACCCAAGTCTGGTGCTTGTATTTTTCACTGATGTTCTCTAAGTTTTACTCTATATGCATATATCCTTTCGAATACAGTATTATTTGGTTGGGGGGGGTACAACTCAGTAGTAGAAACATTTTTCTAAAATGTCCAGACTTAAGTTTGATCTGCAGCACTCCAAAATATATAATATAATATCTTCCATGTGTTTTCAAAAATCATGGTCCTTAGATTAAAAGCACATTATGATGTGTGAAAATGTCACAGTGAAACTCATTATTTTGTACAATTAATGAATGCTAATAAAGTTGGGTTTTTTTATTGTCATTGTTTTAGTTTTGGGTGTTTTTTTTGGGGGGGCGTCTTTTGAGACAAGGTCTTCCTGTAGCCCCAGCTATAGGAACTCCCAAGTAAACCAGGCTGGCCTTGAAGTCACAGAGATCCACCTGCCTCTACCTCCCGAGTGCTAGGAGCAAAGGCATGCACCACCATGCTCAATGTTAATAAAGTTTTTAAAAGATATTTTATTATTTTCAGTGTATGAGTGTGTTTCCTGCATGTATGTAAGTGCACCTGTGTGGTGCAATGCCTGGAGAGGCCAGAAGATAGTAAGATTCCCCTTGAACTGGAGTTACAGATGGTTATTAGCTGCCATACAGGTGCTGGGAATCAAATCCAGGTCCTCTGCAAGAGCAGCCAGTGCTCTTAACCACTAAGCCATCTCTCCAACCCTAATAAAGTTTTTGAAAGTAGCTCAGTTGGTAGAGCATTTGTTGTCCTAGTTAGTTTTCTTCTGCTGTGATAAACACCATGACCAAAGCCAACTTGGGGCAGGGGGAAGGGTTTAATTCTGCTTGCCTTATAGTCCTTTATCAAGGGAAGCCAGGGCAGGAACTCAAGGCAGGGTCCTGGAGCTCAGACCATGGAGGAATGCTGCTTACTGACTTGCTTGCTCTGGCCTGTGTTCAGGCTGCTTTCTTATACAAAACAGGCCCACCTGCCCAGGGGTGGCACCACCCACAGTGGGCTGGGCCCTCCCATATCACTCAACAATCAAGAAAATACCCCCACTGTCATGGCCACAGGCCAATCCAATGGAGGGCATTCTTCAATTGAGGTTCCCTCCACCCAGGAGTGTCAAGTTGACAACTGAAGCTGTCCAGCACACTTGTCTAGCATGCCCAAAGCCTTGGGTTTGAACCCCAGCACTGAATAAATCAAGCACTGTGGCTCATGTCCATAATCCCAGCACTTGGGAAGTGGAGGCAAGAAGATCAGAAGTTCAATGTCATTCTCAGATGCATAGTGAGTTGGAGGCCAGGCCACATGAGACCTTGTGTCAAAAACAAAGATGGGGGGTGGTGGTGGAAAGATGGCCTCATCAGGTAAAGGCACTTGCTGCCAAGCCTGAAAACCTGAGTTCAGTCCCTGGAACCCACATGGTAGAAGGAGAGAGCCAATCAAAATTGTGCTTTGAGGGCTAGAGAAATAGGGCTCATCAGTTTAGAGCACTGGCTACTCTTGCAGAGGACCTGGGTTCAATTCCCAGCACCCACATGGCTGCTAACAACATGTTTCAGGGGATCCAACACTCTCTTCTGACCTCTGAAGGTATGGCATGTCATGGGTGCACCTACCTACATGCAAGCAATACACTCATGCACGTAATATAAAAATAAAATATAAAAAAATTGTACTCTGGAGGCTGGAGAGATGGCTCAGTGGTTAAGAACACTGGTTGTTCTTGCAGAAGACCCAGGTTCAAATCCCAGCACCCACATGGCAGCTAACAACTGTCCTAACTCCAGTTCCAGGGGATCTGACAGCTCTTCTGTCCTCTGCTAGCATTACACAACACAAGTGCACTTACCTACATGCAGGTAATGCATTCATGCACGTAAAATAAAAAAAAATAAATAAAAAAATTTTTTGAAATTGTACTCTGAGCCAGGTGTGGTGGTGCACACCTTTAATCCCAGCACTCGGGAGGCAGAAGCAGGCAGATCTCTGTGAGTTCGAGGCCAGCCTGGTCTCCATAGTGAATCCAGGCCAGCTAGGGCTACAGGGAGACCCTGTCTCAAAAAGACCAAAAAAAAAAAATGTACTCTGATTTCCACATGAGCTCCATGGCACAGGTGTACCTATACTCATTCTCACACATAATAAATAAAATTGAAAAAAAAATTAACCAGGCGTGGTGGTACATGCCTGTATTCCCAGCACTTGGGAGGCAGAGGCAGGTGGATCTCTGTAAGTTCAAGGCCAGTCTGGTCTACATAGTGAGTTCCAGGCCAGCTGGGGCTACAGGAAGACCCTGTTTCAAAAAGACCAGGAAAAAAAAAAGAGAGAAATTTTACTAGGAACCTTTATTTATTTATTTATTTATTTATTTATTTATTTATTTATTTATGTTTTTATTTTGCAAATAGGTATTTATTTGCTTCTGTTGCTGGGGTACAAAAGAATGTGTAAAAGCCACTCCCTCCCTCTTCAGTGTGAATATGTTGTGCCATCCATGGCCACTCAGGCTTCAAATATAGCACAGCTGTTGACAAAAGGTCTCTCTGTAGCCCCAGCTGTCCTGGAACTCACTATGTAGACCAGGCTGGCCTTGAACTCACAGAGATCTGCCTGCCTCTGCCTCCCGAGTGCTGGGATTAAAGGCATGCGCTGCCACGCCTGGCTAATATTTTATTTTTTAATGCATGTATGTGTGGATGTGGATGTATGCGTGTTTGTGTATGCAGGCATACATGCGTATGGAGGCAGGAAGACAAGCTCAGGAGTCCTCCTCAGGAATGAAGTCCACCTCCTTTAGAACAGGGTCCTTCATTGACCTGGAGTTTGCTGATTAGGTAGACATGTTGGCCAGGGAGTCCCAGGGACCCATTTGTCTCCACTTCCTTAGAGCTGGGATTGTAAGTGCCCACCACATCCAGCTTTTCTCTGTGGGTTCTGGGGATTGAACACAGATTTTACTATCTCTTCAGCTGTTCCATTGTTTATTTTATGTAAGTGTTTTTGTTTATTTTTTACATTTATTTGTGTTTGTGTGTGTGTACCACAGCATACCTATAAAGATCAGAGGACAACTTTCTAGAGCCGGTTCTCTCCTTCCACCACATGGGTTTCAGGGATTGAGGTCAATGTCAGACTTGGAAGCAAGCACCTTTGTCCTCTGAACCATCTGGCCAGCTCAAAGTACTTTTAACAGAATTAGAACAATATCATGTCCCAAGTCCACTATCATGTCTCTTTGTGAAGCCAAAAATCTTGTTGCAATCCATCTGAGAGTTCACTTTTGTCCTCTGTGAAAGGGACACATAATGGTTTTGTTTGTTTGTTTTTTAACAGGGTCTCCCTAGTCCCAGCCCACCTGGAAGTCACTATGTGGACCAAGCTGGCTTCAGTCCTACCTGCCTCTGCCTCCTGGGATTAAGGGCACATACCATTTGTGTGGGACACAAAATGTTAGTTATTTCATAATAAGGAGGAATAAATCAGTTCACATTTCTAAAACACAAAAATGAATTATTTATGGGTTTTTATGTTCACTTATTTTCCATTTACTCTTTTGGGCATAAAACACACTCACGTAGTTTCAAACTAAAAATTTACCAAAAAATAAAGTAATAAATTTCAGTGTGGACCAGGTGTGGTGGCAGACACCTTTAATCCCAGCACTTGAGAGGCAGAGGCAGGCAGATCTCTGTGCTATTGAGGCCAACCTGGTCTACAGAGCAAGTTCCAGGCCAGCTGGGGCTACAGGGAGATCCTGTCTCAAAAATAAAAAAGCAAACCAAAAATTTCAGTCCCAATGTAACCAATTTCTTCTCTGTTCTTTCAGTCAGTCCAAGCCACTGATAAACACTAGCACAAATCATCAGCACAGGCGGCAGGCTGTTCACCTTCCTTCCCCACCCCTTCATGTTACCAGTTGGAGAATTTTCATATTTTGATTTTTTTAATAAAAAAATTTTTTGGACTTTTTGAGACTTTTTGGCCTCCCTGGGGTCCCAGCTGGCCTGGAACTCACTATGTAGACTAGGCTGGCCTTGAACTCAGAGAGATCTGCCTGCCTCTACCTCCTGAGTGCTGGGATTAAAGGCGTGTACCACCATGCTTAGTTTAAAATTATTTTTATTTTATGTGTATGAGTATATCACCTGCGTGTATGTAAGTACACCCATGTTATGCAGTGCTCACCAAGGTCAGAAGAGGGCATTGGATTCCCCCGGAACTGGAGTTTCTGACAGTTGTTAGCCACCATGTGGGAACTGAGAACTGAACCCAGATCCTCTGTAAGAGCAGCCAGTGCTCTTAACTGCTGAGCCATCTCTCCAGTCCCCAGAATTTTCAACACAGTGAGTTTCTTCCTTCTTTCTTAGGACACACAATATTCTACCGGGTTATAATTTTATTCTTCAGATCTCTTACTGAGATTTTCAGCCATTCATAGTGGTGCTCAAAGCTGTAACAATGTTTGGGCTAGAGAGATGGCTCAGCAGTTGAAAATCCTGGCTGCTCTTCAAGAGGACCCAAGTTCAGTTTCTAGCACCTACACGGCAACCATCTGTGACTCCAGTTCCAGGGGATCCAACACCCTCTTCTGGTCTCTGAGGGCACTGAGTGCACGTGATATACTTATATACATGCAGTGGAGAACACTCATACAAGTAAAATAAAAATAAATAAAAATTGTTGGGCATGGTGGCACACACTTTTAATCCCAGCACTCAGGAGGCAGAGGCAGGCGGATCTCTGTGAGTTCAAGGCCAGCCTGGTCTCCATAGTGAGTTCCAGGCCAGCTGGGACCCCAGGGAGATCCTGTCTCAAAAATACATAGCGAGTTCCAGGTAAAAAAAAAAAAAAAACCCCAAAACCAACCAAAAACAAAACAAAACCCACAACAATAGGCTTGTGATTTGGCTCAGTAAGGAAAGGTGCTGATGAACTGAATTCGATCCCCAGGACCCATATGGAGGAAGGAGAGAACTGACTCCCGAAAGTCATCCTCTGACGCCCACACACTCACCATGGTATGTGCACACCCACATATATAAATAAATAAATGTAATAAAAATAACTACATTTGTTTTATTTATGTGTATGCCTTCAGATGCCAGAAGAGGGTGATGGATCCCCTGCAACTGGATTTACAAGCAGTTGTGAGCCACCTGACTTGGGTGCTGGGGTTCAAACTTGGGTTCTCTGGAAGAGCAGTAAACACTCTTAACCACTGAGTCATGTCTCCAGCCACATATGTTTTTGCTTATTTTAAAATATTATTTTCATTTTATGTGTATGAGTGTATTGCCTGCATATATAGAAATGCACCCATGTCATGCAGTGCTCACGGAGGTCAGAAGAGGGTGTCGGATCCCCTGGAAATGGAGTTACTGACTATTGTTAGCTGCCATGTGGGTGCCTGGAACCAAACCCAGGTCCTTTGCAAGAGCAGCCAGTGCTCTTAACTGCTGAGTCATCTCTCCGGCCCTTGTCTATTTCTTTGTGTGCATGTATATATGTGTGAAGGTGTGCAGATCAAGTGACAACCACAGGAATCAGTTCTCTCCTTCTACCATGTGACTCCAAGACATCAAACTCCAGGTGTCAGACTTGGTGGCAGATTCCTTTATCCACTGAGCCTTCTTGCTGACCCCAAAATACCTACATTTAATTCCTTTAAAAAAAAAGAGAAAGATTGCAACAACAAACCTGGCACAAACATAATTTCACATGTTTCTGATCTCTGAAGGATAAATTCCTAGAATTGTTGGCTTGTTAAGTCTTCCGAACTCTACTCACCCCAGACAAGTACAGAAGGAACTCTTTGCCCGAACTGTTGCCAACAATGTTCGGTATGAGTGTAACCCTAAAGAAAAACAACAATCAAGTGCAGGTAGATTCCTGCAAAGGCCCTCCAGCTTCACAGGAGCTTTGAGAGATGTGGCTATGTTGGTTCCGTTCAGGAGGCTGCAACTTTGAATCTCCAGGTTCAATGAAACCTTGCTACTCCTGGGAGCCACAAGAATGATATCCACTCTCACTGTAAGCCAGATCACTGCCTATTGGGTCCCCTGCATTCCCACACCATCCACTTTCCTGAATCAGAGCAATCCCCCAATCACACAGTGACTGATCCCGGTCTTCACCCCTCTGCGTGAGACCATGGTTTCTTTCCTTTCGCCGCTATTGATCCAGCACCAAGGACAGAGCTAGCCCACAGTAGGTACTCAGAAAACTATGATCCAGGGACCTATCACAAAGGGGGAAACTGAGGCTCAGGGAAGACGGAATTGCTTGCCCAGGCAACCAAGGGATTCCAGGCTGTGGGTACTTTCTGAAGCCTGTATCGCGGCTTCATTCGGCTCCATCTCTGCCTCCCTCCCATCCTCCTTCCCCGAACACAGTGCCTGGCACAGGCAGGCTTGGTAAATGCGTGCTTGTTGAAGAATGAATGAATATGTGTATCTATCTGTCGGGAAAAGGAGGCGGGGTGGTAAGCTGGATCTGACGTCTAAGGCCTGCAGCCCCCACCTCCCTCTAGGGGTCCAATGGACAGGCCTCAGCCCCTTCTCCTCCCAGGGTCCAGGAGTCGCACCGACCTCCCTCTCTGTCCCCCCCACCCCACCAGGTCCCTGGTCCTCCGCTTCCGGCTTCTCAGGCAGTCTTTCCTCTTCTAGCCTCCGACCAAACACTGGGTTTCCGGGGGGAAGGCTTAGGCGGTGACACCGAGCCCAGCCTTCTCCTCCTCCACCCCCCTATCACGCTCGCCCTCCCTTCCCCGACACCACGGTTCGGATTGCCCGGCAGCGGGGAAGGAAGAAAGGAGCGCAGGAGGCGGAGGTAAGAGCCGGTTCCCCGAGACCAGGGCGAGCCCAGACCCCGAGGGGAGCAATCCGCAAGGCCCGGACCCGCGGCCACAGTTCTGCAGATCATGCCTACCGAGAGCTGCAGACCGGGCCGGAACAGATCGCCCCCTCCAGGACCTAGGGCCCCCAACAGCCGGCAGGCACCCCGCCCTCCCCAGACACCACGCCCGGCCAGGGGTCGGGCTGGCAGCCTTCTTTTCCCCAAGGATTGCTGCAACACAGCTCCCAGCCCCCTCTCTCCCTTGTCTTTGCAGTCAGAGCCCCTACCCAGCCCCTTCTTCCACTCGGACCCAGAGACTGGGTCTGCCTGCTCTGTCCTAGACCCAAGAGTCAGGGTTCCCAAGAGTCTCCAGTCCTTCTCCATCAGACCCAGGAGTCCGGGTTCAAGCCCTCCTCCCTGAAACCCAGGAGCTCAGATCCTAACCCTCCTCCCTGAAACCCAGAAGCTCAGACCCCAGCCCCCTTTCCCTCAGATCCAGGAGTTCTGAGCATCAGTCCTCTTCCCTCTGCCGTCCTCCCTGAAACCCAGGAGCTCAGACCCCAGCCCCCTTCCCTCGGACCCAAGAGTCTAGACCCCAGCCCTCCTCCCTCAGACCCAGGAGTCCAGACCCAGCCCTCCTCCCTGAGACCCAGGAGTCCAGACCCAGCCCTCCTCCCTGAGACCCAGGGGTCCAGACCCCAGTCCTCCTCCCTCAGACCCAGTTCTCTTCCCTCACACCCAGGAGTCCAGACCCCAGCCCTCCTCTCTCAGACCCAGGAGCTTAGACCCAGGAGCTCAGACCCAGGAGCTCAGACCCAGGAGCTCAGACTCCAGCCCTCCTCCCTCAGACCCAGGACCCTGAGCCCTGCTACTCTCTGACTTCTCCCAGCCCCTGGCTTCTCTGGAAACACACTCCATTTCCAGCTCTTGACTTTGAATCCCACCTCACTTGGGCCCCTTGGACTGGTTCCCAGGGCCTCTGAGAATATTCAGCCCAGGGCACTAGAGCAAAATCAGTTGGCTGACTGTCTCCCTGTGTCTCCTCTGTATTTGTCTCCCTGTCTGTCCCTGCCTGTGATCTGTGTTCTCTCTTCTCTCTCTCTCTTTCTCTCTCTCCATTTTTTCTGTCTCTCTCTGTCCTCATCTCTCTCTGCATCTGTCTCTCTCTGTCTCTCTGTATCTCTGTCTGTCTCTGTCTCTGTCTCTCTATCTCTCTCCCCCCTCTCTCCCGAACTACTCTGTGACTCTTTTGCTGTCTCTGTTCTACCTCTGATCTCTCTCTCTCTCTCTCTCTCTCTCTCTCTCTCTCTCTCTTCCCTCTCTTCTGGACTCTGTCTACCCTTCCTACTCTGTGACTCTGTCTCTTACTATCTCTGTTCTATCTTCTATCTCTGATCTCTCTCTCTCTCCCCCCCGACTCCGTCTCCCCTTCCTACTGTGACTCTATCTCTTACTATCTCTGTTCTATCTCTGATCTCTCTCTCTCTCTCTCTAATGGGCATGCTTGTACACACACACCCCAATGGGGATGCTTGTTCTCTCTCTCTCTCACCCCCCTTGAACTCTGTCTCCCGCTTCCTACTCTGTGACTCTTACTGTCTCTGTTCTACCTCTGATCTCTCTCTGTCTCCTCTCTCTCTCTCTCTCTCTCTCTCTCTCTCTCTCTCCTTCACAGCTTGTGTAACAGACTCTAGGCTGCTGTTCTCTCTCCTCTCTCTCTCTCTCAGTCACTCTCTCTCAAACCATCCTGCACAGCTTGTGTAACAGACTCTAGGCTGCTGTTCTCTCTCCTCTCTCTCTCTCTCAAATGGGCATGCTTACACACACACACCAATGGGGATGCTTGTTCTCTCCTCTCTCTCCCCTCTCTCCCCTCTCTCTCCTCTCTCCTCCCCCTCTCCTCTCTCCTCTCTCTCCACCCCATGCTCTTTCCTTAAACCCAGGGGGAGGCCTCGTTTCCAGTTAGTGATATTGTTTGGGGCGTCTGTGGACCCTTTAGCAGGTGGGACCCTGCTGGAAGAAGTGGGTCCCTGGGGGCAAGGGTTTGAGGATTATATCCCCGCCTTGCTTCCTTCCTTTCTCTCTCCCCCTCTCTCCCCTCTCTCTCCTCTCTCTCTCCTCTCTCTTCTCTCCTCTCTCTTCTCTCCTCTCTCTCTTCTCTCCTCTCTCTTCTCTCTTCTCTCCTCTCCTCTCCTCTCTCTCCTCCCTCTCTCTCTCCTCTCTCTCCTCTCTCTCCTCTCTCCACTCTCTCTCCTCTCTCCTCTCTCTCAATCTGCAAAATATTCTAAACCAATAACATAGAAAAGATAACCAGAGAGGAAAATTCTATTGCTAGGTACCCCCTGTTCTCCAGGCCTTTTTATGTTCAGATAAAAGTGTAATCAAAGCACATCTTTAAGCAGGGATAAAACCCAATCAGTTGCTAAATTACAATGTCCCTTTACAAAGATAAGGCCTTTGGAAAGTTATCGCAAGCATGGCCACACAGCTTTGTGTCCAGTTTCAGTGGACTGCCGCTGCTTATTTCAGTGGGCCAATTGATCTGCAAAATTGCAGCATATACCTGATATACAGGGGAAAACAAGTTGGTTAACTCCAGCTGGTTCTTCCTTTGATTTACTTTGTCTGGTAAGATGAATGCTGGGTATTTTGATAAGGAG
>NW_008349291.1:1043010-1049130 GCF_000622305.1 Nannospalax galili
CTCTCTCCCCTCCCCCTTCCTACTCTGTGACTCTGTGCTGTGTGTCTCCGGTCCTCTGTGTCCTGTCCCGGACTGAGCACCTGCCTCCCTGCGTCTCTCTCTGCCACACCCGCGTCCTTCATTTCTTCCCCCACCCCGCCTCTCCCCTTTCTCTCCGCAGGCATGGATCCGCAGCCCCCTCCACCTGCCCAGGGCAGCCCGCCTCACCGTGGCCGAGGCCGTGGCCGTGGCCGAGGCCGTGGTCGAGGCCGTGGCCGCGGCAGGGGGGGTGCTGGAGCCCCCCGGGCACCTCTGCCCTGCCCCACGTGCGGCCGCCTCTTCCGTTTCCCCTACTACCTCTCTCGGCACCGGCTGAGTCACTCGGGCCTCCGGCCCCACGCCTGCCCCCTGTGCCCCAAGGCCTTCCGCCGGCCTGCGCACCTGTCGCGCCACCTGCGTGGCCACGGGCCGCAGCCCCCACTGCGCTGTGCTGCCTGCCCACGCACCTTCCCTGAGCCCGCCCAGCTCAGGCGCCACCTGGCCCAGGAGCACGCGGGGGGCGAGGTGGAGCTGGCCACCGAGAGGGCAGTGAAAGAGGAGCCCGAGTCCAGCCAGGGCTCGCAGGACGACGGCGTGGAGCAGCCCGGCGCGCCGGTGGCTGAGGCAGCGGAGCCGGAGGTGGCGGCGTGGCCCGAGACGTGGCCCACCGGGGAGCCCGCCCCGACGGTGACCCCGGCGAGCACCGAGCCGAGGGAATCGGAGGCGGAGGAGGCGGAGGCCGGGGCGGCCGAGTTGCGGGCAGAGCTGGCCCTAGCCGCCGGGCGGCAGGAGGAGAAGCAGGTTCTGCTCCAGGCCGACTGGACGCTGCTGTGTCTCCGCTGCCGCGAAGCCTTTGCCACCAAGGGGGAGCTCAAAGCGCACCCGTGCCTGCGCCCCGAGGGCGAACAGGAGGGTGAAGGGGGGCCCCCGCCGCGCCCCAAGCGGCACCAATGCTCCATCTGCCTCAAGGCTTTTGCCAGGCCCTGGTCCCTGTCGCGGCACCGGCTGGTCCACTCCACCGACCGGCCTTTTGTGTGTCCAGACTGCGGCCTGGCCTTCCGCCTGGCCTCCTACCTCCGCCAGCATCGCCGTGTCCACGGCCCGCTCAGCCTGCTGGCCCCGCTGCCCGGGGCAGGCAAGCAGGACGACAGAGCCTCGGGTGGACGGAACTCAGGGAAAGGGTCCGAGGGGGGCGAAGGGGCAGAATGTGGAGGTGCCCCAGAAGGTGGAGAAGGAGGGCAGAATGGAGGAGATGCCACCCCAGCCCGACCCCCAGCGGGGGAGCCACGCTTCTGGTGCCCCGAGTGTGGCAAAGGTTTCCGACGCCGGGCACACCTGCGCCAACACGGGGTCACCCACTCCGGGGCACGCCCTTTCCAGTGTGTTCGCTGCCAACGGGAATTTAAGCGACTGGCAGACCTGGCCCGCCACGCTCAAGTCCACGCCGGCGGTCCCGCCCCGCATCCATGCCCTCGCTGCCCACGGCGCTTCTCCCGCGCCTACAGCCTGCTGCGCCATCAGCGCTGCCACCGGGCGGAGCTGGAACGCGCGGAGCTGGAGAGGGCTGCCGCCCTGCAGGCTATCCAGGCCCAGGCTCAGTCACCCCAGACCCCGCCGCTGAAGCAGGAGGCAGAAGGGCTCCCCTTGTCCGTCGCACACATCAAAGAAGAGCCACCCTCCCCTGGGACCCCACCCCAGGCCCCACCGGCTCCTCCTGTCTTCCTCAGCGCCTCCTGTTTTGACAGTCAAGACCACTCAGCCTTCGAGATGGAGGATGAAGAGGTGGATAGCAAGGCCCACCTACGAGGGTTGGGGGGCCTGGCCTCCTGACCCTCACACCCGCCCTCTGCCCCTCCAGATGAGCTCCCCGTAGGAGGAGGGAAGTTGAAGGAGAGGCGCCTCCTCTGCCTATAACTCAAGCCCTTGACGCTAAGGAGAGGAGGCCCTGGGCCACCCACCTTCCCCGTTACCCATCCCTAGACCCCTGATGCTGGTTAGGAACTGCTCACCCCAACACATGTCTTAAGTAAAGCAGGATAAGGCGGAGGACGCTTGGTCAGAGGGCTACAGACTGGTGGGTTTGCCCCAGCCTGCCAGTCCTCCATTACAAACACTGGACCTGCCATGGCTTCTCTGGAGCTGCCAGACCCAGTTCTGGGGTTCCCAGTGAGCAAAGGTCTATCCCCGTTCCTTTGTCTGTCTGTGAATAAATGTGAGTTCGTGAAACACATGAATGAGGCTGTCTGTGGAGGTCTGGGGATGGGTGAATCAAGATCTTCCAAGCTTGCTCTACACTTGGGTTCAAGGCAGGAAGGGTCATTACTGGATCTCAGGAAGATGTCAAGGAAGCGAGAAGCCCTTGAACTTTAGATTGAGGAGTGCCCAAGGATGGAGCACCAAGATGACTGCCTTGTGGAATCCTTGCAAGCATTCATTCAGCAAACCCCTTACCACATCTTTCCTCTGCCAGGCCTAGTGCTAGATCCTGAGAATATTGCCAAGTTAGTTCCATTCCCTGGAAGAGCGGGAATCCTAGGGCCACACTGCCTAACAGGACCTTAAACCTTTTGTGGTGGCAAAATGTTCTTTACTGCCCAATATAGTGGCTGTTAACCACATATGGCTGTTTTGTTTAAATTTATAAGTAGGGGCTAGAATGATGGCTTGGTGGTTAAGAGCACTGGCTGCTCTTGCAGAGGACCTGGGTTCAATCCTTAGCACACACATGGCAGCTAACAACCATCCATAACTCCAGTTCCAGGGGATCCAACACCCTCTTCTGACCTCCCTGGGTATTGCATGATGGAGGTGCACTTACATACATGCAGGCAAAACACTCATACACATTTTTTTTTTTAATTGAAAGAAAAGCTCAGTTCCTCACTGTACTGTTTCAAGGGTTAAACAGCCCATGTAGTTGGTGGCTGCCATATTGGACGGGACAGATCTAGAACATTCTACCATCATGAAAAGCTCTAGCATATAATGCCACTCTAGACAACAAATCAATATGCATCATAACACCAGATGGTGATTGTGCTACTGGGAGGGCAAGACAGGCAATGCAAATCTGCCAGGTGGAGACACTCTGGGGAGGTGAAGAAGAAATTATCTGGAGAAGAAAGCCACCAGCAGAGGGCACAGTGAAGGCTGCAAGGTAGGTAGGTACATCATTTTTTACAAACTACAAGTACTTAGGGGTGGGAAGTTTCAAATCCTAGGAATTTTCTAATGTTTTACAATTTGTTTTGCATTTATTTGTGTGCATATGTGTGTGTGGGCTTGTGGGTACTGTGGTGTGTGTGGAGATCAGTGGACAGCTTTTGAGAGCTTTCTACAGTGTGGGCTCTGGGGATCCAACGCAGGTCATTAGGCTTGGTGGCAAGCACCTTTACCAGCTGGGCCATCTTGCTAGCCAATTAATCTTCTTAATCTTCTCTCTTCTCTTGGTATCCTGTCTCCCCCCGCCCCCCGGCACTTTCGATGGTTTTTTTTTCTTACCCTACAGAAAAAAACAGCAAGAAATAGTGACCACTTAGGTGTCTTCCTACTTGCCTGCAAGAAAAGTCAAAGAATATTAAGACCATCACCATTTTCCAACCCAGAGAGAAGATGGTTTCCCCAGTTTGGCAACACCACCACAAGGCCTGGAGGTGATGGCCACCCAAAGCTTCAAAGAATGTCCCTCGCAAACAGTGTATCCTATCTTTGGCAGAGCACTTAGAACAGGCTCACCTGATTACCATTGGGTTGTAGCCCAGTGCTGGATGCTGGGCATGGAGTGTTGGATGAGACCACCTGGGCATCTTGTGAAGTTGACATCCAGATCAGGAGATGGGCAATCATCAAACATTTGCACAACTACATTAAGATTGCTTTGACAAAATACCTGACGAAAGCAACACAAGGAAAGAAAGATTTATTTTGGCTCATGGTTTGAGGGGATCCGGTGCACTTTGGTGGAGAAGGCCGGAGGCCAGAAGCAGGAGGCAGCTGGTCACATTACATCCACAGTCAGGAAGCAGAGGGAGATGAATGCTGCTGGCTTCTTCTTTTCCCCCTTTTATTCGGCCTGGTAGCCCAGCCCATTGGGTAGTGGTGCCACCCACATGCAGGGCATTCCTACTTCAGTTAAATCTTTGTGGAAGTATCCTCACAGGCACATCAAAATAGTCACTAAATAGTGGTTCACACTTGCATATGGTAATAGCCACAAAGGTTACTGGGGAGGGAGTGGTTTGATATACTAAAACCATAACCTAGAAGCTGGAGAGATGGCTCAGTGGTTAAGAGTACTTGCTGCTCTTGCAGAGGGCAAGGGTTCAGTTCCCAGCACCTACAGGGCTGTTCACTACTGTCTGTAACTCCAGTTCCAAAGGATCTGACACATTCTTCTGGCCTCTACAGGCACTACATGCATGTAATGTACAAATACTAGCTGGTGGGGCCTGGAGAGATGGCTCAGAGGTTAAGAACGCTGGCTGCAGGCTGGAGAGATGGCTCAGCGGTTAAGAACACTGGTTGTTCTTGCAGAAGACCCAGGTTCGAATCCCAGCACCCACATGGCAGCTAACAACTGTCTGTAACTCCAGTCCCAGAGAATCCAACAGCCTCTTCTGACCTCCACAGGTATTGCACGACACGGGAACACTTACCTACATGCATGCAACACATGCATACACATAAAAATAATACATACAATTTAACAAAAAGAAGTCACTCAAATAAACAATACATTTAAAAGAAAAGAACACTGGCTGCTCTTGCAGAGGACCTGGGTTTGATTCCCAGCACCCACATGGCAGCTGTCTGTAACTCCAGTTCCAGGGGATCTGATGCCTTCGTTTAATCTCTGCAGTCATTGCATGACATGGGTACACTTACATACATGGAGGCAATACACTCATACACATAAAAAATAAATAAACCCCCCAAATACTGTAGTTCATAAACATAAAATCAAAATAAATAAGTCTTAAAAAAAAAACATAACCCAGGGGTGTTGGGAAGGCTCAACAGGCAAAGTCTCTTGCCACCAAGTCTGAGGACCTGAGTCCCATTCCCAGAACCCACATGGAGGAAGGAAAGAACTAGCTGCCACAAATCATCTTCTTTTAAAAAAAATACTTTACTTATTAGTTTGCGTTTTATTTTATGTGTATGAGTATATTGCCTCCATGTATGTAAGTGTACCTGTGTCATGCAATGCCTGTAGAAGTCAGAAGATGGCATCAGATCCCTTGGAACTGGAGTTACAGATGGTTCTTAGCGGCCATGTGGATGCTGGGATTCAAATCCAAGTCCTCTGCCAGAGCAGCCAGTGTTCCTAACCACTGAACCATTTTTCCAATTTCACAAGTTGTCTTCTGATAGCCACACATGCACCATGACATGCGCATACCTCCCACTCACATGTACACAATAAAGTAAATAAATAAAAGTAAAGAAAACATAACCCGTTGCGTCACCTCCTCAATATTAAGGTCTGGTTGTAGCATCTCATGGGACCTGGTTCTTTGTGAAACCAGAGTCATACAGCGACTGTGATGGACCTTCCTGGTCAAGGAGAGTGGATTTAGGATCACTTGGGAGATTGCCATGTTTCCAGACTGATATATATCTATGTACATATGTATATGTATTTACATGTATATATTATTATGTATATGTATAGGTTGACATACATGATCTATACATGATCTCAGCAAATTTATGGGGCAGCATTGCTCTACTCTCCAGATGGGTTAGAAACAGTGTTCTGGTTTGTTTCTTCAATGCTGTGACAACATACTCTGACCACTACCAACTTGGGGAGGAAAAGGTTTATTTAGTTTACATATCCCAGGTCACAGTTCATCTGGGAGCCCAGGGCAGGAACCTGGAGGCAGGAGCTGGATCACAGGCCATGGAGGAACTCTGCTTACTGGCTTGCTCTCCTGGCCCCTGCTCAGCTTGCTTTCTTATGCCACACAGGCCCACCTTCCCAGGGGTAGCACCACCCACAGTGGGCTGGGCCCGCCCACATCACTCATCAAGAAGATGCCCCTCAGACATGGCCACAGGCCAGTCCAATAGAGGCAATTTCCCGATTGAGGCTCCCTC
>NW_008349291.1:1049527-1053974 GCF_000622305.1 Nannospalax galili
CAACTCGTGGACATCCTAGCTTTCGCTGTCTCCGTACTTCTCCCGTGGGGTTCAGTGGCCAGTGGACCTCACATCCTGAGGAAAAGTACACGGGTGGAATAGGGACAGGATTTCGGCAGGACAATGCTCCTGTAGCAGAGAAGCTCCAGAGACACGGGACCCGAGCCGCCGGGAAAAGCCTGCAGAGCACCCGCCGCCACAGCCAGAGACGCCTGTGGCCAGACTCGCCAGCGACTAGCCAGGTGTGGTGGGGGAGTGCCATTTTGGGAGTGCGCCCAGAGAGCGCGCGCCCCATAATGCCCCTCAGACATGGCCACAGGCCAGTCCAATAGAGGAAATTCCCCAATTGAGGCTCCCTCAACCCAGGTGTGTCAAGCTGACACTAAAGCTATCCAGCACAAACAGGAACCAGAGAGAAAGAGCTTTTCGCAAGATATCAAAGCTATAAAATAGCAGAACTAGGGTTCAAACCTAGGTTGGCATGATCACTGCCTACACCACCCATATTCAGTCTTCTTTCCACAGGCACCCTTGTCTCAAGGCCCTGAGGACCCCATTTCCACTCTGTCCCATATAATAACTTTGTCTTAAGAACCTCTTGTAGGGGCTGGAGAGTTGGTTCAGGGATTAAGAGCACTAGCTGCTCTTGCAGAGGACCTTGATTTGATTCCCAGCACCCATATGGCCGCTAACTACTGTCTGTAACTCCAGTTCCAGGGGATTCTGATGCCCTCTTCTGACTTCTTCAGGCATTGCACAACATGGGTGCACTTACAGACACAAGCAATACACCCATACACATAAAATAAAAATAATAAATAAAACATTTTAAATACATTTTTAAAAAGAACCTGGGCTGGAGAGATGGCTCAGCAGTTAAGAGCACTGGCTGTTCTTGCAGAAGACCCAGGTTCGAATCCCAGCACCCACATGGCGGCTAACAACCATCAGTAGCTCCAGTTCCAGGGGATTTGACATCCTCTTCTGTTCTCCATGAGCACTGAATGACATGGTTATATTTATATACATGCAGAGAGAACACTCATACACATAATATAAATAAATAAATCTGCTGTATCAGAAGCCAGCTGCAGTGGCGGATTCCTATAATGATAACCCTTGGGAGGCTGAGGCAGGGCGATCACAGGCTCAAGTCTAGCCTGGGATACATAGTGAGATTGTCACAAAAAAAAATAAAAACACACAAAGCAAAACAAACAAACAAAAACCCCCAAAACTACTGTTGAGGAGAAAAGCATTCCCAGAACAAACTTCTATGGAGAAAAAGGACTTACAAGTGCAGCCTAGCTCTTCCATTTTGCAAGTGAAAATTCTTCAGAGGCCTGGGAAGATGACTCTGTGGCTAAAGCACTTGCCCCGCAAGCTTGAGGACCAAAGTTGGGATCCCCAAAACCCTCGTAAAATGTGGGGTGGGCATGAGGCCCACCTAAAATTCTAGTCACAGAGGCAGAGATGGGAGATCCCCATAGCAAGCTGGCTAGTGAGACTACTATTGAATGGGATGCTAGATTCCTAACACCACAGACCCACATACATGCAAACACACATATATGCCACACACACACACACACACACACACACACACACAAACACACACACACACCAATGGAAAAAGAAAAAGGTTGAGATTCTGGTACATGGGACACAGTCAGGCAAAGGACAATGGTCACATGATGATGACGATGGTGATGGTAGAGATAGTGGTGTTTATATATTTTATCTCTGACACTTGGTCTTTTACTGTCACATATATACCCTCAAACACATTTGTTAGTAACGGTGCCGTACAGACACATCCATCTATTCATCACCCACCTATCACCCATCCATCCACCATCTATTCATTCTTCACCCACCTGTTCGTCACCCATCCATCAAAATATATCCATTCATCCAATCCTACATCTTTCATTGACACATAGCCATCCATCCATCCATCAATTTATTCATCATTATCTATCTATATTTATTTATGTTTGGTGGTACAAGGGATAGAGCCCAGAGCCCCAAGCAAGCTCTCTACCACTGAGCTACACCTCTAGCCCTAAAACACATACCTTCAGTGTTTATCATATGACAATCCTGTTGACTGGATTTAAAATCACTTAGGAGATTGGTATGTCCTTTGATGGTCAGTCACATTCCCACCTCCAGCTCCAAGTATCACGTATCTACTCTCTACTTCCATTCTAAATATTTCTTTTTAAAAATTTTATTTTTTATTTTATTTTATGTTTTTATTTTTTGGTCTTTTTGAGGCAGGGTCTCCCTGTAGCCCCAGCTGGCCTGGAACTCACTATGTAGGCCAGGCTGGCCTTGAACTCACAGAGATCCACCTGCCTCTGCCTCTTGAGTGCTGGGATTAAAGGTGTGCCACCACGCCTGGCCGTTTTTTTGTATTATTATTAGTGGAGCATGCTTCAGTGTATCTGTGGAGGTCAGAGGACAACTCTGTGGAGTCTGTCTGCTCCTTCCACCTTTATGTGGATTCTAGGGATTGAACTTGGGTCACCAGGCTTTTACAGCAAGTGCCTTTAACCACTGAGCCATTTTACCAGCCCTGTACTGTACAATTCATACAACATACAAATGAGTTCATACAACTTGTGGCTTTGATGACTGCCTTTTCACTTAGCATGATGTATTTAAAGCCCACTCACATTGTAAGTTGTATTAGTGCTACATTCCTTTCTTTGGTTGAATAATATTCTGTGGTATGGATAGATCACATTTTGTTTATCCATCAGTCCACTGATGGGCATCCAGTCTATTTCCAGTCTAGTGCTGTTATGAACACGTGCAAATATTGTGTGTATGGTAATGGGAATCAAATCCAGAGCCCTGTGCATGCTAGACAAATATTCTACCATTGAACCATGCCCCCAGCCCCTCACTGGGGTTCTAGGTGGGTGCTCTACACTGAGTCACACCCCAGCCCCTCACTAGGGGATCCTAGGCAAGCAATCTGCCACTGAGCCACGCCCCCCAATCCTTCACTGGTAGATTCTAGGCTAGCACTCTATTGGTGTGAATATAGACAGCACTGTGTTGACTTTTCTTTATCTTTCTTTCTTTCTTTTTTTTTTTTTTGTCTTTTCGAGACAGAGTCTCCCTGTAGCCCCAGCTGGCCTTAAACTCACAGCAATCCACCTGCCTCTGCCTCCCAAGTCCTGGGATTAAAGGCACATGCCACCATGCCCGGCATATTTTTCATTTCTTTAGCGCAGATTTCTAGGCACAGGATTGCTGTGCTAATTTGAGAAGACACCAGGTTGTTTTCCAAAGCGGCTGTACCATTTACCACCCCATTGCAATTATGAGGCACCAGCACGCTCCATTTTCTAGAGGAAACCCAAGTACAAAAGATGAACTGAGTCAGGGGTGGTGGTGCATGCCTGCAATCCCAGTACTTGGGCATTGGGGGCAGGTGAAACAAAGCGGTAAACTGACTTGGCCAGGGTCGTACAGCAGCAACTGGCCCAGCCAGTGGTCCTGGGCATTATAGCTCCAAAGCTTGGCCTTTATTTGATGATTGCTCCTTACCACATTTGTTCATACAACCATTCTGGAACCCTCGCCCCCTTAGCCCCAACATTGTGCTGGGCATTGTCCTTCATTTTGGAGCAACAAAACACACAACCCTTTCCCAGTGTGGGACTGTTCCAGTGAGGGGAGACAGGCAAGAAAATGTACCAGGCAAGTAAGCTATAAAGCAGCTTTGCCAGCGTATGAGAAAAATGATACAGGGCAAGGAGGGTAGGAACCACAGGCTCATAGAAGTGGGAGAGAGGCACAGGGACCAGTGGAAATGTACCCCAGAGGGAAAGCACTGCTATGCAAAGGATAAAAGGTGGGGTGTGATTGGTGTGCTCAGGAGCAAAGACACCAATGTAAACGGGGAAGAGCGACAGGAGAGGTGGTCCAGGATGTGGAGAGCAAATTGGGTAGGAATCCCTAGGGACACATTTTTCTTTTCTAGTCAAAATAAAATAGGGAACATTGGAGAGCTTCATGCAGAAGACAGAAGGATTTGGCTTTCTTTTGTCTGTTTACCCTGCTATTGTGAATATTTTTAAACATAGAAAATGAAAGAATTTGGGGCTGGAGAGATGGTTCAGTGGTTAGAGCACTGGCTGTTCTTGCAGAGGACCCCAGTTGGATTCCCAGCATCCACACAGTGGCTAACAACCGTCTGTAACTCCAGTTCCAAGGGATCCAACACCCTCTTCTGACCTCCACAGGCATTGCATGACACGGTTGCACTCGTGTACATGCAAATAATACACTCATACACATAAAATAAAATATTTTTAAAAAGACAATGAAAGAATTTATGTTAATGTCCAAGAGTCCACAATTAGTATTTTTCCATATATATTTTTTTCTTTCTTTCTTTCTTTCTTTCTTTCTTTCTTTCTTTCTTTCT
>NW_008349291.1:1054661-1055406 GCF_000622305.1 Nannospalax galili
GTTAATCATTATCTACTGCATAAGGAAACTTCTCTGGTGAGAGTTGAAAGATGCATTAATCTATGGGTATAACAATAAGTCATGAGGCATCAGTTAAATACTATAACTGTTTAGTAGGAAACTAGTATTAGGCTCTCCCTTCTTCCCGAATCCCGGTTTTAGGTATTCATTGGATCGTTTATTTACATCAGGTTGGACTCAGGGGTGGTGTTTTTATATGTTTGATTATAGTCCAGTTCCACGTTAATTATTTCGTGGAAGTTCACCTGTTTTTTATGCCAGGTACTAACGGGAAAACAAAGCGAAGCTGAACGGAGAAGCATCGACTTGAGCCTTTCAGGAGACCAGACTATGACCCGCAGGCTCAGTGACTTGCAACCTGGACACCTACCTCTCCTTTCTCCAGCAGCTAAGGGTCTGCGGGAACAGACATCTGCCCAGTCCCCAGCGCCCACCGAGCCCCATTCCAGCTCTGCGGTCTGGAATCCGCATCCCCAGCCCCCTCCACATCTTATCTGGTCACCGCCCACACTGTTCCAGGCAGACCCTGGCTGGGTAAACACTCGGCAGCCACCCGGCTCCTCCCCTTGCGGCCCTGGGTTTCCACCGGCTGGGTCCTGGCCCAAGACACGCCCTAACCTGGAGAATCAGCTCTTCCACTCCAGAAGAGAAGGGAGCGTGAGGAAGGAGATATGACCCATGGGACCCACTCAAAGCCACTGGGGGGGGGAGGGAGGGGGGAGGG
>NW_008349291.1:1055616-1059110 GCF_000622305.1 Nannospalax galili
TCTTCTGGCTCCAGGCACAGGCCAGCTCCCTCATGAGTTTGATGGATAATTCTCTTTGGGGAGCGACCCCACCCTTTCCTCCCCACCTCCTCGTAAATGCCCCCCAGAAGGCTTTCTTCCCCTTCCCCTTCTCCTGCACCACACCACTGTTCTCTGATGATCCCTTCTGTTGGTACAATCTCAGATCCCCACCCCCAGTTATACTATCTGATGCTTTCCCAGGTACAGTGGTGGAGGGACAGGGCAGGTGACACTAACTGACTTCTCTGAAGCCTAGGAGATGGCCATTGGTGAGCCTGGCCTCAACAAGCAAAGTTTTAAAGGAACCAGGTTCATTCAGAGGTGGAAGGGTGATTCCACCCAGCTCTTTGCTGCTGGCCTTGAAAGTGGAGGTACCACATAGCAGAGAACACAACCCTCTGAACTGAAAAGCAGTGTCCACCCACAGCCAGCGAGTTACCAGGAACCTAACACTTCAGTCCCAGGACCTCAGGGAATTGGGTACTACTACAGTTTCAATGGACGTGGAACAGGACCCAACCCAGCCACATCTTGAGTTCAGTCTTGAATTCAACTGACTCCTGACACACAGAAACAACAAAGCTCACCAGTAGGTGCCCTGGGGCAGGTGTCGCTTAAGGGCACAGTGCAGAAAATGGTCACCAGGTTCGGTCTTGCTTCTTTCCTGGCTGGCAATCATCATCAGAGTAAATTAGCCCCTCTCTGTTTGTCCCTGACTCATCTCTCTCTGCCACTGTCTCTCCATCTCTGTCTCTGTGTCTCTGTCTCTCAGTGCATCTGTGTCTCTATCTCTCTGTCTCTGTGTTTCTCTTTCTCTTTTACTCTGCCTCATTCTGTTTTTGTCTCTGTCTCTGTCACTCTGTCTCTACTTGTTTATATCTCTATCTTTATCCCTGTCTCTGTTTCTCTTTCTGTCTCTGTCTCTCTATCTCTGTCTTTCTTTGCCTCACTCTTGCTCTCTCTCTCTCTCTCTCTGTGTGTGTGTGTGTGTGTGTGTGTGTGTGTGTGTATGAGCGTATTGCCTGTAAGAACAGCCAGTGCTCTTAACCATTGAACGATCGATCGCTACAGCCCCTCTCTGGATCTCTTAACTCGTCTGCTTTCTCCTTATTAGCTCATTGGTTTAGTTCACTCACTGTTCTGCCCTGCCACACACACACACACATTGGAACCGAGACTGTGAGGCTCACTGTATCCTCAGCATCAAATGCACAGAGACCCCCAGTGAGGGGCTGGGGTGTGGCTCAGTGGTAGAGCACCTGCCTAGAATCCCCCAGTGAGGGGCTGGGGTGGCTCAAAGAGGCTTTCTCTCTCTCTCTCTCTCTCTCTCTCTCTCTCTCTCTCTCTCTCTCTGGCCTTTTTGAGACAGTGGTAGAGCACCTGCCTAGAATCCCTCAATGAGGGGCTGAAGGCATGGTTCAGTGGTGGAGCACTTATCTAACATGTAGGAGTCCCTAGGTTTCATCCTTAGAACTGCAAATACACACACACACACACACACACACACACACACACACACGCATACATAAAGTCATTATCTTTTTTAAAAAGAAAGAAAAACACAGGTCAAGAGAAGATGGAAGCACAGCAAAGAACAAACCAGGACAGCACTGTGCTAGGTGGGGCTGTGCTGATGAAAGAACTTGGGATGCCACAGCCACCACCCCCTGGTTTCTAGACTGCCTGCGACAGAAAGTCATGCTGCCCTAGGTAAGGATGGATCTTCTCTACTAAGTACAGCTAAGAAGACTAATTATTCATAGAAGCTAAAAGCAAGGATAAGAGAAGACACAAGAATTTCCAAAGAAGACAGAAAAATTTTAAATATTTTTTAATTTTGTAATTTCATACAACAGTTCTTAATCAAATTCAGACCCCCTCCCCCATCCATGCCACCCCCATCCCCCCACTGAACCATTGGCAAATGATTACTTGTGGGGTGAGGGAGAGTAGATCTTCTTCAAGGGAGTGACTCTAGGTAGACTGACTAGATTTCAGTGGATGAACTTGCACCGAGGGACACCTGGATAGAAATGCTTGACTGTATGGGACTTAACATATATGACAGACTACCTGAAATCTGGTGGAGGGGCTATTCGGGGCAGGGAGGGGAGAGGAAGTCTGAATTTGATGACAATGCATTATATGAAATGCACAAAACTCAATAAAGATATTTTTTTTAATTTTAGGGAAAAAGATGGAATTGATCATCAATGAAAATAATTATTTATTATTTATTTTTGGTCTTTTTTGAGATAGGGTCTCCCTGTAGCCCCAGCTGGCCTGGAACTTGCTGTGTAGACCAGGCTGGTCTTGAACTCACAGAAATCCACCTGTCTCTGCCTTCAAGTGCTGGGATTAAAGGCATGCACCACCACACACCAGCCTCTGCAACTGTTCTTTTTTCTTAAATTTTTTTAATTTTTATTTTATGTGTATGAATGTATTGCCTGCATGTATGTGAGTGCACCTGTCTCGTGCAATGCCGTGGAGGTCAGAAGAAGGCTTTGGATTCCCCTGGAACTGGAGTTAAGGATGGTTCGTAGCCGCCATGTGGGTGCTGGGAATTGAACTCAGGTCCTCTGCAAGAGCAGTCAGTGCTCTTAACCGCTGAGCCATCTCTCCAGCCCCTCTTAACTGTTCTTAAATGCTAAGTCATAAAAATAATGAGTCTTTCTGTAAGAAACAGTATATTTTAAAATGAAATGGAGATCTTTTTTTTAATTTTTAAAAATTATTTAATAACACACTTAGAAGAAGCATATCATTACAACACAATTGACATATTCAATAACGGTTTCCTGAGGTAGGATGCATCTCTTTCAAAATTGGCTGTAAATTTTTAGGCTTACAGTTGAATTATTACAGTTATACAATATTGTACTCATTCTAAACTCTATAAGACATAAAATTGAGTTTTTAACGTTTAAAAAAGATCTCCACTTCGTTGTTAAAATACACAGTTTCATACAGAAAAATTCATTTTAAGGCAATTGACATTGAGACGGTTCCACATGCATTTCTAATCTCTCTATATATGACTATTACTGTCACAGTCGCTTACTTTCTGAGTTCCTTGGCATCTGAGAATGAATATAAACTCATCAGGTAGACAGCCTTCCTCTCCCACTAGAGCCTCCATACTCTGCTATCCCTGCCACTGTGCTGTCAGCACCCCCAGCCATTCCCCCCTATCTGCCCTTCTGGTAAATCTAGTCAACCAGAGGTCCCTGTTCCAGGAGGATCACTTGTTCCTTATCAACGGCAATCCATTGTCAGTATTCCTTTGGATAGAATTGGGGTCTGCTGTTCATGTTTCTAGTAGTATGTTGGGTTACTGTCTGGAAGAGCCTTTATCTATCCTGGCCAAGAACTCGACTGAAGGTATCGCCTGTCTGGCTTTGCTGTTTGTCAAGTAACTTTTAGTTATATATATGTGTGCTCTCTTATGAAATTATATTGGCCCCTTTAAT
>NW_008349291.1:1060881-1065911 GCF_000622305.1 Nannospalax galili
TGTTTCTACAAGGAACAATATATTGTAAAATGAAATGGAGATCTTTTAAAGGTTAAAAACTCATTCAATTTCACTTCTTACAGGGCTTATACTGAGTTCAGTACTATAACTGTATTAATTCAACTGTGAACCTAAAATTTTTATAACCACTTTTGAAAGAGATGTATCTTTGCTCTGGAAGCTGTTATTGAGTATGTTAAAGCTGTAATGAAATGCTTTGTCTAAAAAAAAAAAAAAAAACGCTGAGCCATCTCTCCAGTTCCTATAATTCAGTATTTGTGTGTGTGTGTATATTCTTAACTGTCTTTAAATGCTGAGCCATCTTTCCAGTTCCTATAATTCAATATGAGAGAGAGAGAGAAAGAGAGAGAGAGAGAGAGAGAGAGAGAGAGAGAGAGAGAGAGAGAGTGTAGAGGATACGTGTACAGGTACCTGAGGAGGCTGGAGCTGGAGTTACAGGTGGTTATGAACAACCCAACACGGGTGCTGTGAACAGAACTCTGGACAGAGTTATTGAGCTTCAAGGTAAAATTTGTATACTATATAATTCATTCATTGAACATATACAAATAAATAGCATTTGCTATTGCCACAGAGTTGTATAACCATGCTACAATCAATTTTAAAATATTTTGATTACTTTCCAAAAGAAATACTAAACCTCTTAGCTGTCACCCCCATGCCCATACCCTCAGCAACCAGGCACTTGCTTTTTGAACTTGCTGTGCAGTTGAGGATGACCTTGAACTCCTGATCCTCCTGTCTGTACCTCTCTGGTGTAAGTGAACACTACCATGGGTTTTTTTTGTTGTTGTTGTTGTTTTGATAGGCTCTCTCTGTAACCTCAGATGGCCTTGAACTCCTATACAGACCTGGCTGGCCTTGAACTTACAGAGATCTGCCTGCCTCTGCCTCCAGAGTGTTGGGATTAAAGGTGTGTGCCACCACACTGGGCTTTTTAAAAAATCTTTTTGAGACACGGTCTCCCTGTAGCTCCAGCTGGCCTGGAACTCGCATGTCTAGTTTTTTAATCCAGGGGATTGAACCCAGGACTTCACTCACGTTAGGCAAGCACTCTGCCAACTAAGTTACATCCCTAGTACCATCTCTGTATTTGTCATTGTTTGTTTTCAGAGAGGGTCTTACCCCATAGGCCTGACTGGCCTCAAACTGTAGTCCAGGCTAGCCTTGAACTCAAGATCTTCCTGCCTCAGCTTCCTGAATGCTGGGATTCCAGGCACGCACCATGACCCAGGCTTCCTTACCTGTCTGTAGCTTTGCCTGTGAGAGCTGCTTGCTGGAATATCCCAGAAGGGACCACAGTGCTTCATACATAGGAGCAGGCTGAGCACTCAGTAGCCATTTAATTAGTCTCCTTGTTTTGAGAGGAATTGAGTCCACACTGCAATGGCCCCTCTCCCTTCTCTTGTTTGTCACAGAAGGGCTGCTCAACCATCTCTTCCTCCCTTGCTTTTAGTCTGTGGTAAGCCCCTTCTGTAAGATCAGGTACAGCCTGTTTCATAATCGCTGGCAGACCTGTCCATGTACCTTGCAGACACCCATGGGGCCATGACAGAATCTATCTAATCTAACTGCAGTGGCCTCCACTCCAGGCTCCACTTCTGCAATGCTCCAGGAAAAGTGTACTGAGTTTAAATGGAAATGAGAGACATCTACGACCATAATTGGTCTATCTCTGCCCATAGCTCCTGGCTCACAAACATCGGCAAAGGGCATAAAATGTGGCCTGTTCGAGTGGGAGTCCTGACTCTGCCGCTGACCCCCAGCAGGACACAGGGCAGGAGACTTAATCTCTGCAAGTCCTCTTTCCTCAACTATGAAACACAGCTAAGAATAGGGCTTGCCTTCCCAGGACTACTGTGAGGATTAGCACAGGGTTTGGTAATACACAGAGTTCAGTAAATACCAGCTAGAATTATTGCTAATCGCACAGGATTTACGAAACCATTACAGACCCACTGCATTTGGCTATCTGTTCCTCTCCTCATTCCACACACTGCTCCTGAGATGAAGAGAGACAATCCAGCATGTCCTGGGAACTCTGAAACCTTCCGTGTGACTGGGGTGTTGGGTGAGATGGGGTGAGGCTGGAGATAAGATATAGTAAGTGCCAACCCCAGAGGGATCTGGGGGCCAGGCTGGGGAGCCTGGGGCTATCGAGAAGGGGAGGGACCAGGTCAGAGCTGAGAGTTAGAAAGCTGCCTGGGGCAAGGGGGGAAGTAGGGAGTTGGGGAGTGAGTCATAGGGGTGGGGTAGAGGGGAGAACAGGCTGAGGTAATAGTCCATTTGGGATTGAAGAAGGCACTGGTTCTCAATCTGTGGTCTCCAGAGTTCTAGAGAGTTCCTGTGTAGACTTCAGTGGGGTGTCTGGTCCCAGATGTCCCCTGCCAATTATAGGTTTTAAAAATAAGGAAAAAATAGGACATGGTAGCTCAGCTGGTGGAGGGCCTATCTAGCATGCATAAAACCCCAGGTTCGAGCCTCCAAAACTGCGTAAATAAAAGAGGTGGTGGGGCACACAAGTATACCCAGCACCTGAGAGGCAGAGGAAGATCAGAGGCTCAAGATTATCCTTGGCTACATAGTGAGATGGAGCTCGCCTGAGCTACGCGATACCGTGTCTTTAAAAAAGCAGGGGTAGGGGTGGTATTTTCTCCGTACTAGGTATTGAACCTAGGGCCTCATCACATGCTGGGCAAGTCCTCTACCACTAAGCTACATCTCCAGCCTCTCTGTGTGTGTGTGTGTGTGTGTGTGTGTGTGTGTGTGTGTGTGTGTGTGTGTGTGTGTGTGTGTGTGTGTTCACGTGCACATTTGGGAACAAACTTGTGACCTTGCACAAAGTACGTTCTGAGCCTTGTTTTTGTTTTTCTTACTTATTTTGAGACAAGTCTCATAAAATGGACTTGAACTTGTAATCCTCGCCCTCACCTCCCTCCAATGTGCTGGGATCACAGCCTGCGCCACCACCACCCACACTGGTGGTAGTTGTCTTCTATAAAGTCGTCCAGAATACAAAATGAGCACTTCTGAGCCATTGTCCCAGGGCAAGGCCGGGGTCGGTTCCCGAAAGACTGGCCACATTTTCATCAGCCACTCAACACATAGCTTTGTTTATTCATGTATCTTTGTTCTTTCAAAGATACCTTTCAAATATATATTATTGGGACTAGGGAGAAGGTTCAGGGGGCAAAGGCAATTTCCAGGAAGCCTGATGATTGATCCCTGGGACACACAGGATAGAAAGAATTGACCCCCATGTTAGTGCTATGGTGTGTGCACACTTGCACACACACACATACACACACACACAATAAATGTGAATATGTACTCTTGATTCATTGACGTTGAGCTTATAATCAATAGCATGAAACTCATGCCTGACAGAGCTTGCCTAATACAGGGTTTTTTTTGTTTCTTTGTTTATTGTTTTTCTTTGTTTTTGAGACCGGAGGATCATGTGAAGCCAGCCTGGGCTACATAAGCAAGACTCTGTCTGAAAATAAGTAAATAAATACATAAATAAGTAAATAAATAAATAGTACTGTGGTTTTATTGTTATTCTTTCTCCCTTTTATCTTACTATATTTTATTTTTTGGTGCTAGGTATTGAACCCATGGCCTCTCACAGGCTAAACCAGCGAGCACGTGCCACCAAGCTATTTCTTCAGTCCTTTCATTAGCTGTTTGTTATTATTATCATTATTGGCATCATCATTACTATTATTATTAAGACAGGATCTCGTGTAGCCTAGGCTGACCTCCAACTCCCTATGTAGCCAAGGTTGTCCCTGAATTTCTTACCTTCTTGCATCCACAGCCCAAGTGCTGGGGCTACAGACTTGACCTGCACACCAGACTTATTTCATCCTAGGGGTGAACCCAGGGCTTTGTGCATGCCTGGTAACACTCGACCACCTGAGCCCCATCCTCAACCCTGCAGATTCATTTTATTTATTTATTTATTTATTTATTTTTACTTTTACTTTTTGGTGCATATTTCTGTCTTTACTTCAACTGGGAAATAGAAGTTGCATGTATTTATGGTGGACAACATGTTTTAAAACCAGGCGAGGTGACGCATGCCTTTAATCTCAGCACTCAGGAGGCAGAGGTGGGTGGATCTCCATGAGATTGAGGCCAGCCTGGTTTCCATAGCAAGTTCCAGGCCAGCTGGCACTACAGGGAGACCCTTTCTCAGAAAGACCAAAAAAAGTTTTATTTTTATTGAAAATTTTATTTACTTAAATTTTATGTGTTTGCCTGCATGTAAATGCACCATGTATGTGCAATCCATGCCCATGGAGGTCAAGAGAGGGTGTTGAATTCCCTGGAACTGGAGTTACAGATGGTTGTTAGCCACCATGAGGGTGATGGGAACTGAACTCAGGTCCTCTGTAAGAGCAGTCAGTGCTCTTAACTACTGAACCATTTACAGCCCTTTCTTAATTTTTTAAAGACAGGGTCTCATTGTATATCCCTAGCTGGCCTGGAACTCCCTATAAGACCAAGCTGGCCTCCATTTCACAGAGATCCACCTGCCTCTGCCTCCTGAGTGCACCCACTTTGGGAGGCTCACAGCTACCAAATCTGTAAATCTAGCTTCAGGGAATTTGATGCTCTCTTCTGGCCTCCATAGGCATTGCACCCATGTGGTGCACTTACATATATGCAGGCAAAACACTCATACACATAAAATAAAAGTAAATAATCTCAAGGTTTATTTTTCTTTCTTTTTTAAAAAAGTATTTTATTATTTTTATTTATGTACAAATGTATTTCCTGCATGTGTGTAAGCACACCCATGTTGTGCAAAGCTGGAGGAGGCCAGAAGAGGATGTTGGATCCCTTGGAACTGGAGTTACAGACAGTTGTTAGCTGTCATGTGGGTGCTGAGAATCAAACCCAGGTCCTCTGAAAGAATAGCAAGTGTTCTTAACTGCTGAGTATCTCTCCAACCCCTTTCTTTCTTTTTCTTTCTTTCTTTCTTTCTTTCTTTCTTTCTTTCT
>NW_008349291.1:1066061-1082266 GCF_000622305.1 Nannospalax galili
CTCCCTTCCTTCCTTCCTGAGAGGACTAGGGATTGAATCTAGGGCCTTGAGGGTGCAGTGCAAGTGCTCTGCCCCTGAGCTACAGCTAAAAACCTACTTTTAGCCATTTTTCAAGTCTACAATAAATTGTTATGAACAATAGTGCTATGATTATTGATTTGGGGTTACAAATAAATGTTAGAGCCAGACCTGGTAGCTCAAACCCATAATCCCAGCTACTCGGGAGGCTGAGATAGAAGGATCACAAGTTTGAGGCCACCCTGAGCTACATGGTGAGTAATAAGCCAGCCTGAGCTACATAGTAAAACTGTCTCAAAATGTAAATAAAATGGGCTGAAGATGTAGCTCAGCAGTAGAGCTCCACAAGAGGCTGACCCTCACCTTCACTCCTGACCCTCCTTTTACCACCTTCTAAGTCCTGGGATTGCAGGCATGTGCCACCACACTGGGTTTATGTTTACTTTTTTAAAGCAGATGTCTAAAGAATTTTTATTTTTTGTTTATGTTTTGTTTTGTTTTTGTTTTTGTTTTCTGAGACAAGGTCTCCCTGTAAGCTGCAGCCAGCCCAGAACTTGATATATAGACCAGCCTGGCCTTGAACTCATGGAGATGAGCCTGCCTCTGCCTCCCAAGCACTGAGATTAAAGGCCTGCACCACTACATCTAGCTATTTTTTATTTTTAATTATGTGTATACATGTGTATATGTGTGTGGTGGTATGTGAACATGAGTGTAGTGCCCTCAGAGACCAGAAGAGGGTGTTGGATTCCTTGGAGCTGGAGTTACAGGCGGTTGTAAACCTCCCACAATGCATTCTGGGAACCAAACTTGGGTCCTCGGCAAGAGCACCAAGTGTTCTTAGCTGCTGTGTCATCTCTCCAGCCCCTCAAAGCTGGGGTGTATTTTAGAGTCTTTAAGTTGGAACGGCCACGTGTCAAGTGCTGAAGGATCACCAGTGGTTCATGGCTCTGTTAGATAATACAACTCTAGCTTTCCTCGGGTTCTCAAGGCGGCCTATGACCTCTACAAGTAATAATAAGAAGCCAGTTAGACCGGAGAAGTGTGGTAAGGTGTAAGAAAGCTGCACATTCCTTCTCTGACTGTGGAATTCCCCTCCAAGGCCAAGAGACCAGTAAAAATGTGTCACTCCTTGCAAATGTGGAACGAAGCAACATTCTCAGGCATTTCCTGTCGCCCTCAGGACACAGTGTCGGAGGGATCTTCTAAGCTCGTCCTCGAGACAGTGTGCACACATGGAGACCTAAACGCTCTGACAAGGGAAAGGAAGGAACTCACTAACATCTTGTTGAGCTGCTGAAGGTCAAAGCAAGTCCCAGAAGGTCACAAACTTGATACTATTTACACAACATTGAAAAACAGGCAACATGATACCCCATGGTAGTGATAGATTTATACATATGTAGCAAAATGTTTTCTTTTTAAACCAAAGAGCAACAAAAACCTTATTGGAGCTAGTGCCTGCTTCTGGGAAGGAAGGGAAGGATTTAAAGAGAAGTACACAGGTGGAGGCCAGAGGGCAACTTTCAGGAGTTGGTCCTCCCCTTCCACCAAGTGGGTTCTGGGGATGGAACTCAGGTTGTCAGGCTTGGTGGCAAGTGTCTTTACTTGCTGAACCATTTCATGGGCCTTCAGTATATGTTTTATTCATTAAATTTACTTAATAAATCTACATTATACATCAGATATATACTATAGTATATACAATTTAATACGAATATAATAAATGTAATATTTGATGTAATTATATAGAATATTGTGTTATTGAACTGTATACTGTGTGTGATTGATGGATTACAAATATTAAACACCTATTTGTGAGCTAGGCGTGGTGGTGCACGCCTTTAATCCCAGCACTTGGGAGGCAGAGGCAGGTAGATCTGTGAATTCAAGGACAGCCTGGTCTACATAGAGAGTATCAGGTCAGCTGGGGCTACAGGGAGACCCTGTCTCAAAAAGAACAAAAAAAATCTATTTATTTATTTATTTATTTATTTATTTATTTATTTAGTGTATGTGTATGCACATGCATGTGCCACAGTGCGTATGTGGAGGTCAGAGAATGGCTTTCAAAAGTCAGTTCTCTCCTCCCTCATGTGGGTCGGGGCATTGAACTAAGGTAGTCATGCTTGGCAGCAAGCCCCTTTACCTACTGAGTCATCTCGCCAGTCCTCAAGTGTCTCTTTAAGATAATGTTCTGAGTAGGAGTGACAAATACCTCTACTTCATATAGGAGGAAATTGAGGCACAGAGGCACTGGGACACTCATCAGAGATGGCAAGCTCAGCCAGGAGGTGACAAAGTCAGGAAAGGGTAAGGGGAGGAGCCCTTGGGATTGGCAGGCTGGAGGGACTGAAGAAGAAGGGCCTAATGCCCAGAGCTTTAAAGAGGGTGGTGTGTGTGTGTGTGTGTGTGTGTGTGTGTGTGTGTGTATGCGTGTATCCTGGGACCAGGCCTGGACTGTCCCCTGCCACACCTGTGTGCTGAGGTCACTCCGGGTGACCCCGTGGAGCAGTTGTTGCTAAATGGGGAGGTGAAAAGCTCCTAGGATCATCAGTGAGCTTCGGGGGAGGGCTGTAGAAGGCTGGAGGCCTGATGGGCCCCTCTCTCACCCCTCCCAGAAGCCCAGGTGGCTGGCTCTCCAACCTGACCTTTCCCATTGCAACTGCGGTCCCTGGATCCCAGACTCACACTATTGACCCCAAGTCCTCTGACCCAGAATAGTACAAGCTGGGCCCCCCAGTTATGTTCACTGAAGCCTCCCCCCACCCCCAGATGGGATGCGGAGAGTGACCTGGCATCTGCAGACCCTGTGGAATTCTGGCTGTTCAGCTCTGTAACCAATGATGGTTCTTCCATGCCTCAGTTTCCCTGCCAGTAACCTGAGAGCTATCATTTCACTCCCTAGGGCATGTTGGACTTCACAAACTCTTGGATGAATAAATTAAGAGAAAGAGAGTGGAGTGCCCAGGGCCTGTCATCAAGTGCATGTTATAATCGCATCATCTTCGGCTATTTTAGACTTTTTTGAATAGGCAACACACTCATGAGAAAAAAAAAAAAAACCCGAATAATGAAAATGAGATTGAAAAATTTCCTGAAAGACTTGTATGGACATTTATTTATGTATTTATTTGTTTGGATGTGTGTGTCTGTGTGTGTGTAGGTGCATGTGGAGGCTAGAAGAGGGTGTCAGATCCCCTGTAACTGGAGTTACAGCTGGCTGTGAGCCACTCAGTGTGTGTGCTGGAAATAAAATTCAGGCCCTCTAGAAGAGCAGCAAGTTCTCTTAACCACCAAGGCATCGTTTCTCTAGCCCCACGTCTGGACTTTGAAAAACAACTTTTTTTAAGACAGTGTCTCACTATGTGGCCTTGGATGGCCTGGAACTTGCTGTGTAGACCAGGCTGGCCTTGAACTCAAAGAGATCTGCTTACCTCTGCCTCCAGAGTGCTGAGATTAAAGACATGTGCCACCATGCTGGACTCTAAAATTTTCATTATTTTTAGTGTGCGTGTGTGTGTGTGTCTGTGTGTCTGTGTGTCTGTGTGCATGCATGTGTGTAGGTCAGAGGACAACTTGCAGAAGTTGGGTCTTTCCTTATACCATGCTTGGTAGCAAGCACCTTTACCCACTGAGTTGTCTCACAAACCAGCCATAGATGGACTTCTGACTCAACTACAGTACTTAAAGGACTTTTCAGGAGGGGAAAAATTGACACACAGCTGATTTTAAAGGATAACACCAATATGCTTAAATAATGATAGTAAAACTGTAGTTGATCTGGAAATTCTCCTTACTTTTATATTGCTTCTGTAGTTTATTCTATAACTTGCGTTATTTTATGAAGAAAATCTTAACTGAGCTCCCTCTCCTCTCAGCGACGTGTTTGCACTTTCAGAGTTTCAACATTGCTTTGCCGTAATTTTATTTTATTTTTATTTATTTTTATTTTATGTGTATGAGTGTATTGCCTGCATGTATGGAGGCGCACCCATGTTGTGCAAAACCCACAGAGGTCAGAAGAGGGTGTTGGACGCCCTGGAACTGGAGTTAAGGATGGTTGTTAGCTGCCATGTGGGTGCTGGGAACCAAACCTGGGTCCTCTACAGGAGCAGCCAGTGCTCTTAACCACTGAGCCATCTTTCCAGCTCCCATGATTTTATTTTTATTTATAAAAGATTTGTTAGTTTTTGGTTTTGCTTTTCTTTTTAAAAATTTTAAAAATTGTATGTGTCTATGTGTGTATATGAGAGAGAGAGAGAGGGAGGGAGAGAAGAGAGAGAGAGAGAGAGAGAGAGAGAGAGAGAGAGAGAGAATGAACATGAACTGTCCTCCAAAGGCCAGAAGAAGGGATGGGATTCCCTGGAGCTAGAATTACAGACAGTTGTGAGCTGTCTGATAAAGACGCTGGGAATCAAACTCTGGTCCTCTAGAAGAGGAGCATGTACTCTTAAGCACTAAGCCAAGTCATCACTTCAGTCACTGGTTTTGTGAGTGTGTGTGTGTGTGTGTGTGTGTGTGTGTGTATAGTCTTTTTAAGACAGGGTCTCCCTGTGGCCCCAGTTGTGCTGGAACTCACTTTGTAGACCAGGCTGGCCTCAGTCTCATGGAGATCCACCTGCCTCTGCCTCCCAAGTGCTGGGTTAAAGGCGTGTGCCCCCAAGCTTGGCCTGTTGTTTTGTTTTGTTTTGTTTTCCCCTTTTGGACAGCATCTTGCTGTAGTCCAGGTTACCTTCAGACTCACTATGTAGCCCAGGCTGGCTTCCAACTTACTGTCCTCCTGCCTCAGCTTCCTAATAGCTAGGTTTACAGGCAGGCACCATTACATCTGCCTTGTTGTATTTAAATTAATGAATGAGTTAATTAAATTTTTCTGAGACAGGGTTTCAGTGTGTACAGGATGGCCTTGAACCAGTCATGTAGCTCAGGCTGGCCTTGAACTTGTAAGCATTTTTAAAAAATTTATTATCATTTTTTATTTTATGTGTATGAGTACATTACCTGCATGTATGTAAATGTACCTGTGTCATGCAATACCCTAGGAGGTTAGAAGAGGGCATCAGAGCTTCTGGAACTGAAGTTACAGACGGTTGTGAACCACCATGTGGGTACTGGGAACTGAACCTGAGTCCTCTGCAGCAGCAGCCAGTGCTCTTCTCCGCTGAGCCTGCTCTCCAGCCCCTGGCCTTGAAACTCTTGCCTTAGCTCCTGAATAGCTGGGATTAAAGGTCTGCTCTATCAAGCCTACTCCAATTTTTTTTCTTTTTCTTGTGAGACAGGGTCTTACTATATATCCCAGGCTGGGCTGGAACTCACTAGCTCAGGACAGCAACCACCTCACAATCCTCCTGCCTCAGCCATCTGAGTGCTGGCACTATGGATGAACACCACCACATCTGGTTTTGATAGACGATGTTATTTTATTAATAATAATTTTTATTTTATGTGTATGAGTGTCTTGACTGCATGTATGTAAGTGTGCTGTATGCATGCAATGCCCACAGAGTCCAGAAGATGGTGTCAGATCCCCGGAACTGGAGTTACAGATGATTGTTAGTTACCACATGAGTACTGGGAAATGAACCCAGGTCCTCAGCAAGAGCAGCCAGTGCTCTTAAGTGCTAAGCCATCTCTCCAACCCCAGTTCTCATTCTTGCTGTGCTCAGTTCTATATCATGTCTAAATATTTATTGTGTATATATGATGTGGGGGAGGCACATGTGCCATGATGCACGTGTGGAGGTCAGAGTACAACTTTGTGAAGCCATCCCTCCAGCCCCTATTATTGTTTAAATTTTATTAATTTCCCTCTTTCTCTCTCTCTCTCTCTCTCTCTCTCTCTCTCTACATTACAGCACACTTCTGTAGGTCAGGGTACAACTTGCAGAAGCTGGTTCTCTCCTTCAACCGTGTGGGTCAGGGGACTAAACTCAGGTCATTGCCAGGTTAGGGACAAGCTCCTTTACGCGCTGAGCCATCTTGCTAGCCCTCTGTCAACTTTTCAGCACATTTGCAACTTTTGCTAATGAAACACAGAAAAGACAAAGAACAAAGGAAGTTCTACCTTAGCCCACCCCTCTCTGTTAGGCTCCTGGGGGAGAAGGGACATCTACTACAGCCAGTTTCCTAGGGATCCTTCCAGAGCCTCTGAGAGCATGTTGCTGTGTCTTTATTAATAGCAGGCTGTAGTAGTAGTGGAAACTCGAGTGGTGCCGACGTCAGGGCTGTGAGTCACCCAGGCCTGGCACGGACCTGGCTCCCTCTGACCCGGTGTAAGGCGATCCACCCCTCGGAACCTCAATTTCCTGCTCCACAGGCTGGGGATAAAGCCTGACACTATGGGCAACTGGAAGGGGGCAGTGTAAAGCCCCTTGCTCTGGCCAGGGATGGGGCAAGTGTAGAGCAAAGAGATCCAATGTGTCCCGGGCAACCTTAGCTCCTGAGTCCCCAGGGTGGGATGGGTCTGGACCCATGTGTCCATGGAGGAGGGGTGCTTCTGGGCTCATGGGTATCAAGGAAAAGGGAGTTGGAACCCCTGAGTGTGGTGGAAGACGGCTGGGACCTGGACTCCTGAGCCTGATGGAGGAGGGCTAAGGCTAGAACCCTGGGTCTAGGAGAAGAGAGACTGAAGTCTAGACCACTTGGTCTGAGGGAGGGGGCTATGGTCTGGACCTCTGGGTTGAGGGAGGGGGGCTGGGTCTGGACCCTAGGGTTTGAGGATGGAGGGCTGGTGCCTGGAGTCCTGGGTCTGGGGTAAAAGAGACTGAAGTCTAAACCACTGGGTTGAGTGGGGAGGACTATGGTCTGGATTCCTGGGTTGAGGGAGGCAGGCTGGGTTCTGCAGCCCTGGGTCTATGAGAGGAAGGCTGGGGCCTGGACCCCTGAGTCTGAGGGAGGAGGAACGGATGGGGTCTAGTCTCCTGGGTCTGAAGGAGGAGGGCTGGATGTCGATCCCTAGCTCTAGGGGAGGAGGGCTGGGCCCTAGACTCCTATGTCTGAGGTAAGCTGGAGTTTGAGCTTGGTACTAAGAGGGCTGTGGGAGTAGTCTAGGTTTCTGGCCTTTAGCACTCCCAGCAGGAGCAAGGTCTGAGCTGTGGGCCAGTTACCCCAGCTCAGACTGTGAATGAATATCCCCTCCCTTTTACTCTGCCCTCAGGCCTGGGCCTCGGGGGTTCACAATATGTTTCGTCCCCTCTGTCCTGGGACCAGAGCCCAGAGTCCAAGCTGGTCTAAGTTTGGAAGGGGGAGGGAGGGGGCAGCGGGTCAGGGGGGTGAGGGAGGTGTGTGTGTGGGGGGACAGGATGTCTCTGTCTCAAAGCTGTCACACACACCTCTGCCCAGAGAAAGGGAGGGACAAAAGGCTCTGAGAGACAGTCAGAACAAAAGGAGACGTAGAGACACTGGGAAGGGCTAGCAGAGACAGACCAAGAGAGCCAGGGAGAAGGAAGAAAAGAGAGCTTGGGAACACCCCATAGGCAGACTCAGTGGGAGTGTGGAGAGAAGTCAGAGACCAGGACAAACAGAGGCAGGGCAGGGAGAGGGACCCAGAGACGCCAGGGAGAGACAGAGGGTGGGGTGCTGGGAAAAGAGACAGACAAAGAGACAAAGTTACACACAGAAGAGAGACTGAAAGAGAGATCGAGAGAAATAAAGAGGCAGAGACAAAGACATCAAAGGGGGGTGGGGAGAGAGAGAGGAGAGAGGAGAGAGAGAGAGAGAGAGAGAGAGAGAGAGAGAGAGAGAGATATTCAGAAGGGAGTGAAGAGACTGCTAGAAGCTGGAGAGAATGAAAACCGAGAAGACACCAAAGAAATAAACAGGGAGTTGAGAGGGTGACACACCCCCTCAAGAGTGACAGAAAGAGAGTCTAAGAAATCTCTGGGACCAAAAAGATTCTTTCAGACATAGAGGGAAGCCTGGGTGACCTTCCGACAGCTTGCACTGAGCTTTACTAGGCGAGGACCTGTGGGGGTGCAAGGGGCCCTGCGGTGCTGGTTCATTTTGCGGGAGTCTAGATACAGGGTGCCTACTCTAGGGCCAGCCAAGAGCAGGCACCTCTGAGATGGCGCTCAGGGCCCCTGAGGCCCCCCAGGATGGGGATACAGAGGTGAGGAGATGACTGGAGACTCAGATATATGGGAGACCCACCATAAAGACCGAGGCCACCAGGGAACAAAGTGCAGGACTCATGGGAGGGGTCCTGTGGGCTAAGGACAAGCCCTAGGTGGGGTTGGGTACTTCTGGCTACATCTGTCAGGTGGGGACAGGCATAGTTTCTTAGACAAAGACCCCTAAACTCACCAGGACACAAAAACAGGTGCCCAAGGCTGGGTGACTCATTGTGACTCATCCTCTCCGGGGACAGTCACCCCTGTCCCTCGCTCAGCTCAGTTCTGATCTGGGCCTCTAATCTCTCTCTCATGTCATGCTATGAGACCCCAGACTCACCCCTCACATACCTCACCTCCCTCTCCCTGCAGGAAGACACAGCCACGGCCCTCCAACGGCTGGTGGAACTGACAGCCAGCAGGGTGACATCAGTGAGGAGCTTACGTGTCCAGTATCGCCTCATCCGAAAACTGGGGTCCGGTTCCTATGGCCGAGTGCTCTTAGCCCAACCTCGCCAAGGGGGTGAGTTCAGCCTACCCAGGGGTGGACTTCCAGTCTCCCATTATGAGGCATCTAAGAAACAAGCCAGACTTCATGGGAGCTCAGAAAGTTCAGAGCTCTGTGATCTGAGCAACAAAGGTCACACAGGGAGGGCAGGTGGCAGAATCCAGGTCACACAGCAAAGCAGGAGTACAGTTTGAGCTGGAATTCAATTTACCACCATGTCCCTTTATACAACAGTAAACAGAAAACCAGAGAGGGTAAGGCAATTATGCAAGGCCACACAGCAGTCTGAGGCAGAGCAAGAAAGTATGTCAGGGAAGGCTTCTTCCAACCCACCCTTCACAGATAGAGAAATTTTTTTTTGCGCATGAGCCTCCTCAGGCTCAGAGAGGTCAAGAGGCCTGACTAGGGTTCTACAGCATGCCCCAAGTCCCTCTCTGCCTCCATCTCTCCGGCAGGTCAAACTGTGGCTCTCAAGCTCCTCCCACGGGACTCAGTCCTGAAAACAACCTTTCTGAGAGAGTTCTGTGTGGGCCGCTGCGTCTCCTCACATCCAGGCCTGCTGCAGACCTTGGGAGGGCCCCTGCAGACCCCAAGACATTTTGCCTTTGCCCAGGAATATGCACCCTATGGTGATCTCAGCGGGATGCTTCAGGAGAAGGTAAGGCTGGCGGGGACTGCCCAGCCCATGTCTAATTGTCAACACAGTTCCCTGTCTGGCCCCAGCACTATTCCATCCGAATTCAAACTTTGCCAGGCAGAAATTGGGTTGGGGTTAGAGCTGGACTGGGGCTGCTGAGGGGAGCAGTGGAGACAGATTTGGGATTCCATTTGACACTGGAATTGAGGGATAGGCATGGATGAGGTGGAATGGGAGGGTTTATGGTTGATCATAGATGTAGAGGAGGAACTTAGGGATGGGGACCGAGACCGGCACAGTCTGTGTCTGCATGTCTGCAGACTGACTTGGGGATGGGTTGTAATGGAGTTTCCTCTAGAAAGGAGACCAGGTGTAGGCAGGACTGAACCCAGGAGATTCCAGGCCCTCTTGTGTTTGAGGATCAAAAGCATGGAGATATTTTGGGGACTTTGAATTTGAGGTAAGAGTTAGGCATGAGAAGAATGGAGGTGGGCAGGGAGATAAGGAGAGAGTGAATGGATGATTAGTTAGATGTATGTATGTATGTATGTATGTATGTGTTGGATGGGTGGGTGGGCGGACAGAAGGGTGCATAGATGATAGATAAATGGATGGAAGGATGGTTATTTATGTACATGGATGGCCAAATGGATGGATGGATGCATGGACAGTTGGATGCACGATTGGGTGCATGGATAGATGCATGCATGCATGGATAGCTAGATGGCTAGTTATGTACAAGTATGGATGCATGGGTAAACAGATGCACAGATGGATGGTTAGCTATGTATGTGGATGGGTGAGCAGGTAAATGGATGCATGGACAGGTGGGCAGGTGATAGATGTATGCATGGATGAATACATGGATGGATGCATGCATGAATGAATGGGTGGGTGTTGGATATGAGTTCATTGAATTATTGGATTGCTGCCTAGATTCAGAGTAGACATGGGGTAAATGCATTATTTAATACTGTTGGATGAAGGACTGGATGACCCACTGGATAGATTAATCCACCAGTTGAAATAAATTAGAGAGTGTGAAAACAGCCTGGGGCAGAGATGAGTTCCACATCAGTGTGGAACTAAGACCAGGGTTACTGGGGGATTTAGAGTCCCACTGAGAAGACCCGTGTGGTAGGTTTAGAAGAGACACAAAAGTAGGCATGGTGGTGTATGCTTGAGATCCCAGCATTCCAGAGTCTGAGACAGGAGTGTCATGAGTTCAAGGTCAGTCTGAGCTGCATAGCAAGTTCAAGGCCAGCCTGGGTTGCATAGGAAGAACCTGTTTCAAAAACAGATAGGGGTGGGATATTCAGAGTAGGTCTGAGAATTAGAATCAGGAGGATCTTTGAGGGAAATAACTCCTAGGGCTGGGTGTGTGGCTCAGTTGGTAGAATGCTGGCCCTAGCATGCAAGTACCTAGCATGAGTACTGTACCCAACACCACATAAACCTAGTTTGGTGTTGGATACCTATAATCCCAGCATTTAAGAGACTGAAGCAGGAGGATCAGAAGTTCAAGGCCATCCTCAGTTATATAGTGAGTTTGAGGCCAGCCTGGGCTACATGGGACCCTATCTCAAAAGAAAAAGGAAAAATGAGATTTTGATTAGAAGTGGGGTTCTGCTGGGGAAAGGGGAGAAAGAGAGGAGAGAGAGAGAAAGAGAGAGAGAGAGAGAGAGAGAGAGAGAGAGAGAGAGAGATCTGTGGCAATTAATCTGAAGATCCTTGAGTGTTTATGAAGACACTGGAAGGGGCTGTGGGCCCTGGGTTCCAAACTCTGAAACTTCAAGAGTCAGAATCTTTGACAGTCAAGAGATTATTTTCAGGGTGATGAAGAAACCCAGACAGTGTGTCCTTTTCTCTCTCCCGGACCTCAGGGCCTCCCAGAGCTGATGGTGAAGCGGGTAGCGGCCCAGCTGGCTGGAGCCCTGGACTTCCTCCATGGCCGGGGGCTGGTACATGCAGATGTCAAGCCTGACAATGTGCTGGTCTTCGATCCTGATTGCAGCAGAGTGGCCCTAGGTGACCTGGGTTTGACCCGACCAGAGGGCAGCCCAACCCCTGCCCCACCTGTTCCTCTGCCCACTGTACCACCTGAACTCTGCCTCCTGCTATCACCAGATACCCTACCCTTGCGGCCAGCAGTGGACTCCTGGGCCCTGGGGGTGCTTCTTTTCTGTGCCGCCACAGCCTGCTTCCCTTGGGATGTGGCATTGGCCCCTGACCCTGAGTTCGAGGCCTTTGCCGGTTGGATGACTACCAAGCCCCAGCCCCCTCGGCCACCAGCACCCTGGGACCAATTTGCACCCCCAGCTCTGACCTTGCTCCAGGGACTTCTGGACCTGGATCCTGAGACTAGGAGCCCCCCACTGGCTGTCCTAGATGTCCTAGGGGACAATTGGGGGTTGGATGGAAGAAGAGAGGGGCCCAGTTGCTTGAAGAGTGTATCCTGTGAAGATGGGGAGGAAGGAGAAGAGGGAGGATCAAGCTTGGAGGAGTGGACAGATGAGGAGGGAGATGAAAGCAAAGATGGTGGGAGGCTGGGGATGGATGGGGAAATGCCCTGACCAGGTGACTGAGACAGGTGGCCAGAGCCTGAGCCAGAGGCCCTTCCCGCAGCCCTCTGAGACAGGGAACACACTGCACCTAATGAAGCCTGGACTCGGATGTGCAATCCTCTCCCCCACACACCCTCACCAAACACACACACACACACACACACACACACACACACACACACACAAACAGGACTCAGGAGTCCAGACTGTGTTGCTGTTGCTCCTCCTCCTCCTTCTTCCTAGTCCTCCTCCTTCTCCTGTTCCCCATCTTCCTCCTCCACCTCTTCCTCTTTTTCCTCCTGCTTCCTTTCCTCCTTTTTATCTTTCTCTTTCTCCTCTTCTTCTCTCTACTCTTTTTTTAGACAGGGTCTCCTGTAGCCCCAGCTGTCCTGGAACTCACTATGTAGACCAGGCTGGCCGTGACAGAGATCCGCCTGCCACTGCCTCCTGAGTGCTGGGATTAAAGACGTGTGCCACCACGGCCGGCTTTATTCCTTCTTTCTTTCCTATTTTTCCCTTCCCCTCCTCCTCTTCCTCCTAACCTTTCCTTCTAACCCTCATCCTCACCCACCCTCCTTGCCCTTTTTTTTTGGGAGACAGAGTCTCAAAACCCACTATGGGCTAGCCTCAAACCCACTATGTAGCAAGGATGTCCTTGCACCTCTGGTCCTTCTGCCTCTACCTCCCTAGTGCTGGGATTACAGGTGTACACCACCACACCCTGTTTATGAGGAGCCGGGGAGGGGGGTGTTGGACCCAGGGCTTCCTGCATGCTAAGCAGGCCCCTGTCAACTGAGCTTCATCCCTCACCCCCGAGTGCCTTCGTGATGAAAGACTGTTTCTCCTGCAGATACACTTCTGCACCCTGGTGACATGTTGAATGTGTGTCATAAATTCTGAGGGGACCACTCTTCTCCTCTAGGACCATGGGTGGCTCCCAACAGCTGCAGCACAAAATCTGAGCTTATAGGATCCGATATGTCTCCTTTCTGGGTTCTGGGTGGATGACATTGTAGAAATCATTTATACATGCTGGATACACACACACACACACACACATCACATCACATCACATTGTTGCTGGCAGACACCTACACACTTTATATCTTCCATCTGCCACACCTTACCTTCATCCTGGCTCCAGAAAGTGGTCCTCACCCCAGCTGTGGAATCCTCCTAGCCAGCTGTACCTTCCTGCTCCTCCTCCTCCTCCTCCTCCTCCTCCTCCTTCCCCCCTCCTCCTCACATCCTTTTCCCCTCCTCCTTTTCCGCCTCATCTTCCTCCTCCTCTTCCTTCTCCTTCTCCTCTTCCTCCTCTTCCTTCTCACAAGCTCTTCAGGATGTACTTTTTTCTCACTTCTAGACCTTCCAGATTCTGTTTCCACAAAGCCCCAAGCATCCTGGCTGTGACTGACCTAGCTCCATCTGTCTTCCCAAGACCCTTCAATCCTGAGAACCAGGACTGGTTCCATGGCTCTCCTCTCCCAAATAGCATGCCAACTCTAGCTCTAAGTGGCTCATGCCTATAGTGTAGGGACCAGGTGGATCCCACCCTCCGTTCCTAGCACCCAGCAGAAGAACAGGAACTAGAAAGTGTCCCTTCACAAGAATCTACTTTTTTGCTACAAGTTCTCATGTATCCCAGGCTGTCCCTCAACTCACTATGTAGCTGTGGATGATCTCGAACTCCGGACACTCCTGCCTCCACCTTCCACATGCTGGAATTACAGGCATTAGGTTATCGCCATCATGTGGGTTATCGCCAGTGCTGGGGACTGAACCTCCCACAGCTTCATGCATACAAAGCAAGCACTCTACTAACTAAGCTACATTCCCCAACCCAGAATTTATAGAATTTACCCTTTCTAGACTTAAAAGTGAGTTCCCTAAATGCACCCTGGTACCCTGGACTGGACCTGGGGACAGGAAAAGGACCCTGAGATCAAGGAATAAGAAGACTCTGATGCTCCGATTACTTTGTGACAAATGTTGGGTGAGATGCTGACCTTGGGAAAAGCTGGATGAGGGACATAGGGGAATTCGGTGTGATCTTTGCAACTGTTTTTGTAGAACTAAAATTTTTGCAAAATAAAAAGTGTTTCCTAGACAATGAAACGAACCCATGTCATTTTTGATGCTTTAAACCTAATACACAGTAGAGCTGTCCCAGAAAAAGGAGGGACGTCACCCTCTCTCCCCAGTTGCTCCACCACCTGCTTCCCAATCCCCGGGTCTGAGGTCATCTTTCATGACATCATTCTGGAATTCAGTCTCATCCTGTCCCCAAACAAGACCCTAGTGTCTGGGATCCTGGATGCCCCTCTCAGAATAGTTGTCTCTCACAACGGGGTACCAAAGGAACCAGCTGGGGAGAGGGCAAGGCAGGGTGAGGTTAAAAAGAAGATGGAGCCGGGCATGGTGGCGCACGCCTTTAATCTCAGCACCTGGGAGGCAGAGGCAGGCAGATCTTTGTGAGTTCGAGGCCAGCCTGGTCTACACAGTGAGTCCCAGGAAAGCTGGGGCTACAGGGAGAACCTGTCTCAAAAAGACAAAAAAAAAAAAAAAAAGAAAAAGAAGATGAATTAGAAGATGGAACCCCTGGGTCTGAGGGAGGAGGACTGGGGCCTGGACCCCTGGGCCTGAGGGAGGAGGGCTGGGGCCTGGACCCCTGGGCCTGAGGGAGGAGGGCTGGGGCCTGGACCCCTGGGCCTGAGGGAGGAGGGCTGGGGCCTGGACCCCTGGGCCTGAGGGAGGAGGGCTGGGGCCTGGACCCCTGGGCCTGAGGGAGGAGGGCTGGGGCCTGGACCCCTGGGCCTGAGGGAGGAGGGCTGGGGCCTGGACCCCTGGGCCTGAGGGAGGAGGGCTGGGGCCTGGACCCCTGGGCCTGAGGGAGGAGGGCTGGGGCCTGGACCCCTGGGCCTGAGGGAGGAGGGCTGGGGCCTGGACCCCTGGGCCTGAGGGAGGAGGGCTGGGGCCTGGACCCCTGGGCCTGAGGGAGGAGGGCTGGGGCCTGGACCCCTGGGCCTGAGGGAGGAGGGCTGGGGCCTGGACCCCTGGGCCTGAGGGAGGAGGGCTGGGGTCTGGACCCCTGGGCCTGAGGGAGGAGGGCTGGGGCCTGGACCCCTGGGTCTGAGGGAGGAGGGCTGGGGTCTGGACCCCTGGGTCTGAGGGAGGAGGGCTGGGGTCTGCACCCCTGGGTCTGAGGGAGGAAGGCTGGGTCTGGACCCCTGAGTCTGAGGGAGGAGGTTGGGGACTGTACCCTTGGGTCTGAGGGAGGAGAGCTGTCTGGACTCTTGTGTCTGAGGGAGAAGGACTGAGCCCCCTGGGTCTGGGGCCTTTGTCCAACCACAGCCAGTTCTAGGATTCAACACACGATGTCGCTCTGCCCCCAGTGGGGGCAGAAGGGGCAGGGCCGAGGGTGGGGCTTTACGACCCCCAAGGTAGGGGCGGGACTTGCTCCTGGGCCGGCAGATGTTGGCTTGGGTCCGAAGTGCTGGTACTAACCATAGTAGGCTGCAAAGGAGTCAGACAATCCTTGGAGGTGAGGTCTGCAGTTCTGAGCTCAGGTCAGAAGTAAGGCAAGGTTAAACTGCTGGAGGTAGGCAGAAGTTGGGCAAACATATAGGTGGCAAGAGTCCTGGGTCCCCCAACAGACAACAAGACCTTGAAGTTGTGGAGTGCTTGAGTGTTGGGACAGAGTCCAGGTTCCCAAGCTGTGTGAGTTGTATACATTCCTGGGACAGGAATGAACTATGGTTTGGATCCCTGGGTCTGAGGGAGGAGGGCAGAGGTCTGGACCCCTGAGTCTGATTGAGAAGGGCTGGGGGTCTGCACCCCTGGGTCTGAAGGAGCTGTTAGGGGTCTATACCCCTGGGTCTGAAGGAACAGGGATGGTGTCTGCACCCCTGGGTCTGAGGGAGGAGTTTGGGGTCTGCACCCCTGGGTCTGAGAGAGTAGGGGTCTGGAGTCATGGATCTGAGGGTGGAAGGCTGGCTTCTACATCCTTGGGTCTAGGGAGAAGCTGCTGAGCTGTGAGACCTGGATTACAAAACTATGACGAACTTGGGGACACATCCAAAGGACTGCTTAAAGCAGGACCCTGGTGTCCCAAGCTCTGTGGAGAGCCTCACCCTTCCCTGGGGGCAGAGAGCACCTGTTTGCTCTTTGAGAAGAGGCTGCTCATCCACTCCCTGACCCAAGTCTGTTTGCTTTGGAAACAAGATGGGGGGTGTCTCCAGGATCTGGTTCATCTTTCACCCTCAGGCCACCAGGTGGCTATGGGAATGGGGGGGCGGAATCTGACCTCTCTCTAGACCTCACCTCACATCAGGGACTGTTCTCCCCATTCCCTGGGGGGGGGGGGCGGG
>NW_008349291.1:1083415-1112522 GCF_000622305.1 Nannospalax galili
CCCCCCTGGGCCCCAGGGTGGTGTGGGGAAGGTGGGTGCGGATTTTTCCCCCTCCTCAGCCCCCCCCCCACATGAGGGACTTTTCCCCCCTTTCCCGGGGGGGGGGGGGCGGGTCTCTGACCTCAATGTACATGAGGCACAATGAGAAGTAGTAACTGGGCTCCTGTCTGGATCTAGACTCCTCCCTCAGGCCCAGGAGTCAGACCCAGCTCTCCTTCCTCAAACCCAGCGGTCTAGCCTCCACTGGGCCCAGGCTAGTGGCCTCTGAGCCCTGGCTCCCTTTCTTTATGTCTGTCCTGCAGAAATGCCAGGTAAACAGTTGGAGGAAGGGCCAATGGAGGTGGCCGCTGTGGAGGATGGAGGTGATGAAGGCCTGGGGGGCCTCACAGTCGAGGAGCTTCAGCAGGGCCAGGAGGCCGCCCTGGCCTTGGAAGACATGATGGCGCTGAGTGCCCAGACCCTGGTCCGCACTGAGGTGGAGGAACTGTATAAGGAAGTACGGTCCCTGGGCCAGGGCCGGTACGGCCGTGTCCTGCTGGTTACTCACCGTCAGAAAGGTACCAGGATCCGGGGACAGGCATAGGGGAAAAATGAAGGCAGGGGTTTGGGCTCTGAGGGAAGTTAGTGAAGACTGGAGTCTTAAGCCTGAATCAGACCTTTTGTTCCTATTTCCAAGCTGTGTGTTTTGTTGAGTTAGTTTAACCTCTCTGAACCCAATTCCTCCTTTGAAAAAATAAGCAGCCTATATAATAATTCTCAGCACTCGGGAAGCTGAAGCAGGACTGATGGGAGCTGGAGGCCAGTCTGGAATCTATTTGAGTTCCACAGCAGGACCCTGTCTCACACAGTCAAAGCTGGGTGCGGTGGCAGGTACCTGTAATCCCAGTACTCTGGAAGTAGATACAGTAGCTATAGGCTAGCCTGTTTCAAATAAAATCAAGAGGGCCAGTGAGATGGCTTAGCAGGTGAAAGCCCTTGCCAGAAAGTCTGACCATCTGAGTTCAATCCTCAGAACCCACGTAATGGAAGGAGAAAACTGACTTTCGCAAATTGTCTTCTGACCACACAGACACACAGAGAGACACAGACACAGACAGACAGACAGACACACAGACACACAGAGAGACACAGACACAGACAGACAGACAGACAGACACACACACACACACACACGTCAAAAATAAAGGCCAGAAGAAAAAGGAAAAATCAAGTAATGATTTGTACTTATGTGTGTCTGTGTGTGCATGCCAGGTGTGTGCAGGTGCCTAAAGAGGCCGGAAGAGGGTTGTCCGATCCCCTAGAACTGGAGTTGCAGGTGGTTGTGAGCTGTCAGACCGAAGGTGTACAGGGCCAAACTCAGGTCCCCTGGAAGAGCAGCAATTGTTCTTAATCACTGAGCTATCTCTCCAGCACCTCTTTCTTTCTTTCTCCCCTCCCTCCCTCCCTCCCTCCCTTCCTTCCTTCCTTCCTTCCTTCCTTCTTTCCTTCCTTTTTTCTTTGACCCAAGGTCTCATGTAGCCCAGGCTGACCTCAAAGTTGCTATGTTGTCAAGGATAGCCTTGAACTCCATACATATCGAAAGATGACCTCAAACTCCTGATCTTCCTACCACTACCTTCTGAGTGCTGGGATTATAAGCATGCACCATCATGTCAGTTCTCTAGGGTGTTTTCTATGCACATCTACCTGTAATAAAGGTAGATAACAGGTACATATATGTACCTGTTAACAGGTAAGCATAGCAACAATAGCCAATAATAAAATGGGATAATGCTGACAATATTCTGCAATAAAATTAAATAGAACTTACTCTTGTACTGGGGGCTCTGAACTCCTGATCCTCCTGCCTCCACCTCCCGAGTGCTAGGATTACAGGCATGCATCACCACATCCAGTTTGTGTGTTTGAGTGTTTGTTTGAGATGGGGTCTCACTATATAGTCCCAGCTGGCCTAGAACTCACTATGTAGAGCAGGCTCACCTTGAATTCAGAGATCTGCCTGCCTCTGCCTCTCAAGTACTGCCACCATACCTGGCCACCACATCCAGTGTTGGGTGGTGCTAGGGACTGTTCTTGCTAGGAAGCACTCTACCTAGAGTTACCCCCAGTCTTGGCGTCATTATTAAGTAAAATACAGAATCCTTGAACACAAGTTTGTGAAAATAGTTTACCTTGGAAGCACAACTTTAATCCCAGCACTTGAGAGACAGAGGCCAGCCTGCTCTACATAGTGAGTTCCATCCAGGCCAGTTGGGAATACAGGAAGACCTTGTCTCAAAAAAAAAAAAAAAAGGACATTGGGTATTCCTCCCTTGGAGGTCTTTGAAGTTTCAGGAGTTCCTTCTCACTTTCCCTTAATAAATCTGCTCTGCTTAAAAAAAAAAAAAAACAAGTCGACCATCTAACTGAGGTGTCTACTATGTGACTAACAGGTAGGAGTGTGAGGTATGGCTTCCTGAACAAAGGGATGGTTCACGTTCATGTCTAGGTAGGTGAGATTTCATCACTACTCAGAGCAGGACACAATTTTTAACTTAACTGTTTTGTTTTCTGTTGTTTGTTTGGGGGACCTGTTTGGAACCCAGGGCCTCACACGCAGTGAGAAAGTGCTCTATCATTGATCTATTTCACTACCTCTTTGAATTGTTTATTTCTGGAGTTTTTCAGTTAATCTTTTGGGACCAAATTATAGATGGAGAGAGCACTGTATATCAACGGCTTTTGTTTCCGAGGTCACTGGTAGGGAAGACAAAGATACCTCTCCACATTGTTTTATATCTGTTGGGTTTAGTAAACACCCTGCAACTCTGCTAGGACAGCCTTCCTGGCTTATATGGTGTCTTCCTGATGAGAATTCACAGCCCCAGATCTTCCCAAGGAACAGGGATACTGTGGGTCAGCTTTGTGGACAACCCGAGTTCATATCACACCTTCACAGCCCTGTGCTGGGTGACTCTGAGGACTCAGGTGCTTCAGGGAGCTTGCAGGGTGTACAAGCAGAGAGAGGGTGCCTGGGTGTTGGAATGTGCCAGGAGTGCTGGGCATGTCAGTGCTTGTCTGTGATCTCAGCACTCCAGAGGCTGAAGCAGGAGGATTGCTGTGAGTTCAAAACTTACCTGTGCTACATAGTGGGCTGCAGACCATCCAGGGCCAAATAGCAAGACCCTGTCTCAAAAAAAAAAAGCCCATTAGTTGCAGAAATTTTATTTCTTTGTGTTTTTGGAAGCTAAGAAGGTGAGATAGAGCTGTCAAAAGATTTCGTTTCTTTCCTTGACTTGTGAATGACTATCTTCTGCTCTGCTCTCTCCCTGTGCTCCCACATGGCCATCCCTCTGTGTGTCTGATTCCTAATCTCCTCTTCCTCAAAAGATACTAGTCAGACTGTAGTGGACTCTACCCAGATGACCTCATTTTACTGCTGAAGAAAGATCTAGGGTTGGGGATGTAGTTCAACTGGTAGAGTGCTTGCCCAGTATGTACAATGCCCTGGGTTCCAACCCTCAAACTGCATAACTTGGGCATGGTGGTGCAAGCCTTGAATCCCAGAATTTAGGAGGTAGAGGCAGGAAGTTAAAAGTTATCCTTGGCTATATAGTGAGTTTGAGGCTAGCCTGGGCTACATGAGACCCTGCCTTAGGAAAAAAAGACAAAAACCCAGAGCTGAAGATAGAACTCAATGGTAAAGTGCTTGTCTAGTATATATGAGGCCCTAGATTCAGTCTCTAGCACACACACAACAACAACAACAATACTTTTTTAAAAGGCAGGGACCTTTAGAAATGGTTCAGCAGTTAAGAGTGCTTGCTGCTGTCTTCCAGAGAACCTGAGTTTAGTTCTCAACACCCATGTCAGGCAGCCCACAATCTCTGTAACTCCAGCTCCAGGAAATTTGACACCCTCTTTTGGTGTCTGTTGGCACACACCTGGCATACACATATATACATTGAAAAGATCACCTACTGATGGGCATGGTGGTGCATGCCCTTAGTCCTAGCACTTGGGAGGCAGAGGCAAGCAGATCTCTGAGACTGAGGCCAGCTGGGGCTACAGATAGGCTCTGTCTCTTAAAAACAAAAGAAAATGAAAATGATCACCCATGAGTTTGAGACCAGTGTGGTCTACACAGCGAGTTTCAGGGCAGCCAAGGTTTCTTAGAAAGACCTTGTCGCAAAGAAACAAAAAAATTAAAAAAGAAAGATTCTGTCTTTGAATACAGTCACAGTCTGGGATTCTAAGAATTTGGATTCCATTGTTTGAACTTGAAGGGATGTGATTTGAGCCACAACAGAGAAGAGGGGGGAGAGAAAGAGAGAGAGAGAGAGAGAGAGAGAGAGAGAGAGAGAAACAGAGAGACAGAGACAGAGAGAGACAAAGGGGGGGGCGAGACCGTCAAAGCGGAGGGTGAGAGCTAGGGCATTAGCTCAGAAATAAGAGTGCTGGCCTCAAGTATGTGAGGTCCTAGACTCAATCCCCAGTGCTGACAAACACAAAAGCAAACAACAACAACAACAAAATGTAGGGTGATGGGAAGCCAAGGTGTCTGGAGGGGTGCCTCTGCATCAGGCTGGAGTATGTAGTCTAGAAGTCTTTTCCGAATGGGATAACATCCTTAAGAAAAGGACCTGTTACCCAGTGATTTGAATATTTTCTCCAGTTTCTCAAATATATCTTTGTGTCAGGCATGGTGGTCCACAGCTATAATCTACCTGGGAGGTAGAGGCAGGGCATCAGGGGTTCAAGATCATCCTCCATCCTCAGGTATATATCGAGCCAGAAGTCAGCTTGGGGTACATGAGACCCTGTCTTAAGAAAAAAAACAACCGGGAGTGGTGGTACACACCTTTAATCCCAGCACTTGGGAGGCAGAGGTAGATCTCTGTGAGTTAGAGACCAGCCTGGTCTACATACTGAGTTCTAGGCCAACTGGGGCTACTGGGAGACCCTGTCTCAAAAAGACCCCACACACACAAAAACACCTCATACATGGGATTGGTATCATGGGGAGCCAAACAATCATTCCAGATTCAGTTTCTATCTACCTTATTAATGGAAAAGCAGAGAAGACATAGTACTATCGCTAGCAGGAGCAACAGAGGTCATGTTGATAGGGTAGGCTTGGTAGACAGGCAGGGATTGGGAAAGGAAGAGGCATTTGGGAAACAGTCCATCCTGAAGGCCAGAAGGAGGGCGGGACAGCTGGCCTGAGTGACCCTAGACTCTCACACACCTCTGATACCTATCCTGTCACTACCCCTGTCCAGGTACACCCCTGGCATTGAAGCAACTCCCAAAGACCTCTACGTCCCTCCGTGGTTTCCTGTATGAGTTCTGCGTGGGCCTCTCGCTTGGCACGCATTCGGCCATTGTGGCAGCCTATGGCATTGGCATCGAGTCAGCCAACTCCTACAGCTTCCTGACAGAACCTGTTCTCCATGGAGACCTCATCACCCTCATCCAGCCCAAGGTGGGTAGGTGAGCCCTGAGCATGCCCTCAGAAGCCTTACCAGGACTCCCGGGAAAGCTCCAAACAGCATGGGCCTCCAGAATCATGTTCACTGCATCTGCATTGGGTCACACTGGGCCTCACATTGGCTCGACTTATGGAATTGTTAGGCCTCTTTGGATTTCATTGACTTCACAGAATTAGCACTCTATACTGTTGAGATTAACTAACCCTCACAAGATCATAGTACACTCTGCTGAGATTAATGGGCTTCATGGGCTTACTGGGATCCGTCTGGGATCCCAGGCTTCACTAGACTTACAGATTCATATTAAGCCTCAAGAGTTCTCACAGGTTCAGAGGACTCTCAGACTTAGCTAGGCCTCATAGGCTCATGCTGGGCTTCCATGTCCCCCCAGGCTCACATGATTCCTAGGCTCAACTAGACCTCACAGACTCATATTAAGCCTGGAAGGCTCACAGACTAGGCCTCACAGGATCATAGGCCTCAAAACTCATACTAGTCCCCACAGGCCTCAGAGGTTCACAGGACTCACAGGCTGAGACCTTACCAGGCTCACAGACCTTATCAGATAACACTAGGCCTCATGAGAGTCGCACGTCTCACACATTTATGCGTGGGCCTCACCAAGTCACATGAGGCCCTCAGCAGCTGAGAGCAGTTGCTCCTGACCACCTTTTCCCTGCAGGTAGGCCTTCCACAGCGAGCAGCCCAGCGCTGTGCACACCAGCTGGCCTCTGCCCTGGAGCATATTCACTCCCATGGCCTGGTATACCGGGACCTCAAGCCAGAGAATGTGCTGGTGTGTGACCCAGCCTGCCAGCGGGTCAAGCTGACTGACTTTGGTCACACCCGGCCCCGAGGGACCTTGCTTCGCCTGACAGGGCCACCTATCCCCTACACGGCCCCTGAGCTATGTGCCCCACCACCCTTCCCTGAGGGGCTACCTATCCAACCTGCCCTGGATGCCTGGGCTCTGGGGGTCCTGGTCTTCTGCCTCCTCACTGGTTACTTCCCCTGGGACCAGCCTCTGGTGGAGGCTGACCCTTTCTATGAGGACTTCCTCATCTGGCAGGCTTCTGGCCAGTCCCAGGACCGGCCACAGCCTTGGTACGGCCTGTCACCTGCAGCAGACACTCTCCTGTGGGGGCTGCTAGACCCTCATCCCCGGAAGAGGAGCCCTGTGAGCTCCATCAAGGGCTACCTGGGCCAATCTTGGAAGCAGAGGGAGGGGAAGGCCGAGGAGCTGGCAAAGGAACTGGGAGAGGATGGGCTGTGAGGGGGCCAGGAGGCTCCGAAGCAGAAGATGCCGACATGGAGAGCTCTGCACTGCCTGGCTATGGCCCCTCCTCTGTCCATGTCTATCTGCTCTATATGTAGTCTCTGTCCCTCCCTCCCTTTCTGTCTCTCTCTATCTGACTGTCTCTCTCTGATTCTGTGTGTGTGTCTGTCTCTCTGTCTCTCTCTGTGAGTATGTGACGGGGATCGGGATATCATGTGTCCTTCCATCTCTGCCCCACTTGTTGGAGCCTTTTGGGGTGCCTGACCATCATGCCCTTGAGCTCACTACGTGGTTGAGGCTGGCCTTGTACATTTTTACTTATTTATTTTGTATGTGTGTGTACACCACAGTGCACATGTGGAGGTCAGAGAACAACTTGCAAGAGTCAGTTCTCTCCTTCTACCATGTGAGTCCCAAAGACTGAACCGAACTCTTGTCTGTCTTCAAGTAACTTGGCCCGCTGAGCCATCTTGCTGACCCTGGCCTTGAACTCTTGATCATCCTGCCTCAGCCTCCTGGATCCTGGAATGACAGGCAATGCATCATGCCCATCTCTCCCGCATAGCTTGGCTGCACACAGTCCATCCCACCCCTGGTCCCACCCTCCTCAGGTAGTGTCCCTCCCACCCCCAGGTAATGCTGCCACCGGGACTTCTCAGTCCTCAGCCCCACCTTTACTCTGTGTTCTTTTATTTATTTGAGTGCTGTGCCTCTTCTAACTGTATAATTACCGTGGTTATTTTCTGAGCTGCCAGGGGGCAAGGTCCTGGCTTCCAATGGGCACTACAGCCTCCTGCCCTGGGTACAGCAGCCAGCTACTGAAGATCAGCCAAATAAGCAAACACTTCTGGTCCAGCTCTGCCTCCCCTCCATAGGCCTCCCACTCTCTGTCCTCCTGCCTGTGTCTTCCCATCTTTCCATCTCACAGAGTTTCACTCCCCTGGAATCCACCTGAGTGTGGGACACCACACCCCCTTGTGAGGTGCTTTGCCCACTCTTGCCTCAACTTTTCTCTGTAAATAAAGTCCCACTGGCGTCTAGTTCTTGTGGTGCTGTGAGTCTGTCCACTTGGGAAAGAGGAAACTGGGGGGGTGGGGGGAACGCAGAGAGGAAGACAGAGACAGAGAAGAGAGAAGAGGGAGAGACACCCAGAGACACAGCACGGGAGAGACAGGGCTGAGTGATGCTGGGGGAGGACCCCCATTGGTCACTTCTGCAGGCAGTCTGAAACAACTGGTATCTGAAAATGAGGGGCCGAACTGCTTTATTTTTAAACATAATTATTATGTTTAAAAAAATTGGGGGGGTATTATTTGAGACAGGGTCTCCCTGTAGCCCCAGCTGGCCTGGAACTCGCTATGTAGACCAGGCTGGCCTCAAACTCACAGAGATCCTCCTGCCTCTGACTTCCAAGTACTGGGATTAAAACTGTGCACCACCATGCCCAGCTTGTTTTAAATTTTAAAAATATTTTCTTATTTACTATTTTTATTTAATATGTATAAGTATGTTGCCTGCATGTGTATAAATGCATCCATGTTGTACAATGTCTGAGGTCAGAAGGTGGCATCAGATCTTCTGGAACTGGAATTATGCATGGCGGTTAGCCACCATGTGGGTGCTGGGAATTGAACCTAGGTCCTTTGCAAGAGCAGTCAGTGCTCTTAAACTACTGAGCCATCTCTCCAGCACTGTTTTAAATTTTAAATTTATTTTTATCTTATGTCTGTGTTATACCTGCATGTGTATAAGTGCACCATGTCGTGCAGTGCTCACAGAGGACAGAAGAGGGAGTCAAATCCCCTGGAACTGGAGTTACTGATGGTTGTTAGCCACCATGTGGGTGCTGGGATTTGAACCTTCTGCAAGAACAGCCACTGCTCTTAACTGCTGAGCCATCTCTCCAGTCTTGAAACATAATTATTTTATTACAGTTTTAGAAGAAACAGAACCAGTAGAATGAATATGTATAGAGATTTATCAGCTTAACTCACAGGATAGAGTCTGAGCAGTCCAACAATGGCTGCACCACACTGGAGAGGCTGAGAATCCGTAGTCTCTCAGTCCACAAGGCTGATGTCTCAGTAGTCCCAATCTGGCGCTGAAGGTCTGACAAATTCCAAAAGATCAGCTAGTCTTCCATCTACAGCAGCAAGACGAACTCACCAGCAAGAAAGAAGGCAAGCAGCAAAAAGCCTGGCGTTCTGCTCTGCCTTGGTCTTTTATACCGGCTGCCATCAGAAGGTAACGCCCACATTTAGGGTGTGTCTTCCGGTTTTAGATGATCCAATCAAGAAGATCTCTTTCATTTCAGTTAATCCCAGATCCAATCAAGTTGACACCCAGGATTAGCCATCACAGTTTTATTTTTTGTGTGTACTTGAACACGTGTATGTACAAGCACATGTGTGTGCATGTATGCATGTGTGCACATGTGTGGTAGCCAGAGGACAACTTTCAGGAGTTGGTTCAACTTCCAGTAGGAGTGGGTTCTGGGGTTTGGATTCAGGTCATCAGGCACCTTTGTCCACTGAGCCATAAAATTTTTTTTCAGGGTTCTTTACATTTAATTGAAATGAACATGGTAAGCATAAATGAACAATTTCTTTTATGTAGTAGCAAAAGAGTCAATAATCCTTTCAGGAAAGAGACTATTTCATTTCCTCCCAATTTAGATTCACCATAAATTTGATCCACAAATTATATTAGAACCTCACCAACAGTGTAATTCAATTGTCTTGCCTGGGCAATCATCTCCATCTGAAAGATGTAGCCTTTAGAAACACACTCTTCTATTAATTTCTGTAGAACTACTTTTCTGTATAATCTGAAACTTCTGGTTAAATCCCATGCTCCTGGTCTCAGCAAAATCTGAGTTATGAAATTGGCCCCATGGCTGATTATCTTTCTTTTCAAATCCCAGCCATAGACACCTCCACTTCCTTTGTAGTGAGTTCCAGAGGCAATATCAAAATTACCTTCTTTTTTTTTTTTTTTTTGAGACAGGATCTCCCTGTATCCCCAACTGTCCTGGAACTCACTATGTAGAACCGGCTGGCCTTTAACTCACAGAGATCCGCTTGCCTCTGCCTCCCCAGTGCTGGGATTAAAGGCATGTGCTACCATGCCCAGCTAATAAGGCTTTTTTAATCTAGTAAATTTCTGGGCACACACAGTACAGTGACTTTTTTTTTTTTTTTGGTCTTTTTGAGACAGGGTCTCCCTGAAGCCACAGCTGTCCTGGATTCACTATGTAGACCAGGCTGGCTTCGAACTCACAGAGATCCGCCTGCTTCTGCCTCCCAAGTGCTGGGATTAAAGGCGCGTGCCACCACACAAAGCAAAATGACCTTCCTTTTGTTTCCTGATGAATTCAGGAATAAATTTTGTATGGTGTGAAAGGTCAGCGTCCATAATGATGACATAGTTTCCTGTGGCATGTTTTTTTCCATGAATATAGGCAGTTCCTAGTCCCAGCTTTTTCTCCTGCGGTCTGAGGAGAATTCTGTCTGATCTATAGATCTTTTCCAGCTGCTCAGCAACTTCCCTTGTTCCATCTGGGCTTCCGTCATCTATGATTATAATCTCATAGTTGATTGCACTGTCGGAGAAGCTCTTCTCCAGCAGCCACACGATGAGCCGCAGGTTCTCGCGGTCGTTGTAGGTGGGCAGAAGCACCGAGAACTTGTCCTGTCGGGATGAGCGACCCTGCAGCTGTCGCCGCGATGCCGCAGTGCTATGATTCAACTCCGCGGAGGCCATGACAGAACTTAAAAATATATTTTTTAAGACTGGGTCTTACACAAATCAAGTTGCCACTGAACTTGCTATGTAGCTGAGGATGGCCTTGAACTCCTGAGTTCCTATTCCTATTTGCACCTCCTCTGAGTGCTAGGGCTTCAGGTATGCACCATCATACCTGGTTTATGCGGTGCTAGCCATCCAACCCAGGGCTTCATGCATGCCAGGCAAGCACTCTACCAACTGAGCTACATCCCCATGGTATTGATGTCTTGAAGTATGCAGTCCTGGCTGGGGAGATGGCCCAGTCGGTAAAGGGCTTTCTGTGAAAGCATGAGGATCTAAGTTCAAGTCTCCAGAACCCCATAAAAAGCCAGGCCTGGTACCCAGTGTCTGTAATCCCTGACCCAAGGATTTTCCCCAAGGAGGGAAAGATAGGCAGATCTCTGGGGTTCACTGACCAGTCAACCTAGCCTAATCGATAAGCCCCAGGTCTCAGTGAAAGATCCTGACTCAAGATCCAGAGAGAGAGCTCTGCAGGTAAGGGTGCTTGCTGCCAAGTCTAATGACTTAAGTTTGATTCCTGGCACCTACTAGGTGCAAAGAGACAACAGATTTCTGCAAGTGGTCCTACACACAGACACATACACACACACACACACACACACACAGTGCATAGACGAAATAAAATGTAATAAAATTAAAAACAAATAGGTACACAGCTCCTGAGGAGGAACTCCCATGGTTGACCTTTGACCTACACAGATATACACATATATATATATATATATATGCACACACAACTGCACACACACACAGACACCTACCCATATACCTATATACATGTGCTGGATACTTTAGTGTCAACTTGACACACCTGGGTTGAGGGAGCCTCAATTGGGGAATTGCCTTCATTGGACTGGCCTGTGGCCATCCATGGGGCACCTTCTCAATTGTTGAGTGATGTGGGAGGGCCCAGCCTGCTGTGGGTGATGCCACCCCTGGGCAGGTGGGCCTGTGTTGCATAAGAAAGCAGGCTGAGCAGGGGTCAGAGGAGCAAGCCAGTAAGCAGTGATTGTCCATGGCCTGTGCTGCAGCTCCTGCCTCCAGGTTCCTGTGCTGAGTTCCTAGCTTGGGCTCCCTGATGAACTGTGACCTGGGAGATGTAAGCTAAACAAATTCTTTCCTCCCCAAGTTGGTATTGGTCAGAGTGTTTTGTAACAGCAATGAAGAAACAAACTAGGACAATACACATCTACACATACCTACATATACACACAACTACACACACCTACACATATACACACACACCTACACAGATACATACCCACACCCACACACAAATATCTACATACTCCACACAGACATCTATATACACACCCACACACAAATATCTACATACACACCCCCACACACCTACACACAGACATCTATATACACACCCCCCCATACCTACACGCAGACATCTATATACACAAACACACAACCACACACATGCCTATACACAAATACACATACCTACATACAGATACCTATACACACATCTACATGTAGACAACTACATACACATACCTACACACACAAACTACACATATTTACACACACAATGACACACATAGAATCTGGAAGATTCTATGAAGGAAGTCTCCATGCATGTATGTGCACACGTGTGAGAGACAAAATGGAAGTTTGGATGCTCTTCATTGCATGTGGAGATAGAATGTAGTATGTATTTCAGTCTGAGCAGTGTGTGCTACAGAACTGTGTGCATGTGTGTGCTGAGGGCAGGCAGAAGGACAGTCTGAATATGACTCACTCTGAAAGTGGACATTGGATATGTGTGTCTGACAGACCTTGAACCTTTGTGTGTGTGTGTGTGTGTGTGTGTGTGTGTGTGTGTGTGTTTGCTCAGTGCTTGTGTAAGCACAGCGGGTAAGGAAGGTCAGGCAGGCGCCTCGGCCAGTTGCCATCCATCTGGGCCCTCTCTCCTTCACGCCTTCCCCCTCACCCTGGCCCCTTCTTGGCAGTGGACGTGTTTGCAAACACTCGCTCTTCCGTGCCCTGCTTGGCTGCAGGCCTAGAGCAAGGCTACAACTCAGGGCTGGATCGTGTGTCACTTGCTCCCTGGCCCCTGAACACCCCCAGAACTCCTGCTGCGACTACGACGTGCTGCCTGGTAGGGGGAAGACCAAGTGTGTGCAACCATGTGGGATGACCCCAAGGATCCTTTGACTCTGGGTTCCAGTCAGAGCAGTAGGGATGCCAGTTGCTGTCCTGGGCAGCCAGTGGGGCCCCTTGGAACAAAAGGGCCTTAGGAGAAAATAGATGGGGTACAGAAAGACGGGCTATGTCAAGACCTCCTGCCACCTCTTCCTTGGGTCTGAAATGGCATGATCCATCAGGCCAAGAATGTGTCCCATCAAAGCTGGGTGACGGGGCCTGCAGAGGGCCAGGGGGCGGAGGGGCCCCCTGCACACGTGTTAATTGGTGCTGGCAGCTGAGGATTAGCTGGAAGGTGATGATGACCAGGCAGGGACCTGAGCAGCTGGAGAGGACAGAAGATTCCCCCAAAGTTCCTGAGGGAAAGGACAACACTAATTAACAATGCTGGGAGCCAACAGCAACGCTTAGCATTAGGGAAGCAGCTCACAGTGCTGTGTTCCAACCCAGGCACACCTCTGTTGATAAGCTGCAGGGGTGTGAGAGGAGAGGCAGAGGGGAAGGAGGGGGAGAGAGAGAGTGGGGGAAAGAGAGGGGGGAGAGAGGGCGAGCCAGAGTGCCATGAGGGGATGAGTGTGTGTGTGTGTGTGTGTGTGTGTGTGAGGGTGAGTCTAAGAGCTAGTGTGATCCCTGGAGTGTGTTGATATGAATGTGTACATGAGTTTCTACGTGAGTGCAGAAGTGTGAACATGAACATGTGTGTGGTTATGGATGTGCATGTGAGTGTGCACATGTGAGTGTGTGTCATGTGTGCACACATAGGTGTGCGTGTCATGTGTGCAGGAGTATGAACTTGAAAGTGAGTGTGAACATGAGAGTGTGAGGTTATGAGTGTGTATGTGAACATGTGCACGTGAGTGTGCCTATTGAAAGTGAGTGTGAACAGGAGAATGTGTATACGCATGTGTTGGTGTGAGGGTGAGTGACAGAGCTAGTGTGACCACGAGTGTGGTTGTGAGTATACAAAGGTGGGCATGAATGCAGGAGTGTGCTGGAGTGAATGAGTGTGTGTGTGTGAACATCAAGTGGGGTGTGATAGAGGGTGAGCATGAACATGAGTGTACAAGAGTTTGTGAGTGAGTGTGAATGCAAGTGTGGGTATGTGTCAACATTCGAGTGTGGCAATGACAGTGACTGTGGATAGGAGAGAACATTGGGAGTGAGCACAGGTGTCAACATGAGAGTGCATGTGCACTGGTGTGTGGAGATGACACATATATGTGAGCATGGGTGAGCATGAGTGAGTTTGGGGTGGGAGGGTGGTGTGGGGGTGGTAAGTGTGTGGTGGGCAAATATGAGTGTGCAGTGATGTTGGTGAGATGCTTACCCCTCCCTTAGAGCAGACTGGAAGTGGGTCACCAGATTAGTGAAGACACACAAACACCTTCAGACCCAGGAGCGTAACCCTGGCCCAGAGACAGATAATCATGCCTGAGGATGTGAGAAGCCCACCCCTCACACAAACGCAGAACTTTGAAAGGCAGTCTGCCAGACACCCCACCAGAGCTGTGCCAGACCCAGCAATTCCACTCCTTGGAGAAGTAAGAACTGAATAAAAGTTTACACAGGAGCCTGGGGCGATGGCTCAGAAGGCATGAGAACCCAAGTTTGGATCCCCAGCACCCATGTAAAAGGCTAGGTGCGGCCATTACCAGCCAGTCATTGCAGCCCTGGGGAGGCAGAGACAGGAGCAGCCCTAGGGCTTGCTGGCCGGCCAGTCTAGCCCAATTGGTGAGCTCCTGGCTTAGTGAGAGACTCTGTCTCCCCAAAAAATAAGGTGGATTTCTGCACTCATGAGCTCACAGATGCTGTGGTGACCTGCACACACCTGTTGTCTGTGAAGACACAACAAATACCTTCAGACCTGTGGTCCGTGGAGACCTGCACAGACCTGTGCAGGTTGCTGAAGATTGGACCCTTCAACATTTCTCCACGGGTGGGGGTGGGATCATGGGGCCCCACCCCTCCCTGAGGGACAAATGGCAGTTAATTGTTGATGGGATCGGGGGCGGGGGGGGGTCACTTTCTTCAGTGGTGAGCCACTCAGAAGTTGCTCATGCTCCAGGAAATAACATCACATCCCCCATACACAACCATAATTAAACTCAGTGGGGAGAAAAGAGTAGGAAACTAGTTGGAAGAAAGGATTTCATTGAGAGGAGGAGGAGGGAGGGTAGTGGGGGTACAACCTTTGTGTGTGTGTGTGTGTGTGTGTGTGTGTGTGTGTGTGCGCGCGCGCGCGCGCGCGCATGTGAGTGCATGTGGAAGCCTCAGTGGCTCTCTTGGATTCGATTCTTAGCACCCACGCACAACCATCCGTAACTCCAGTTCCAAGGGATCCAACACCCAATTCTGGCCCTTGTGAGCACTGCACATACATACGGGCAAAATACACACATAAAATAAGTAAATAATAAATAAAACGAAATAAGAACAAAAGGCATACAAAGGAAGAAAGCTTTCTCTGTTCTTTTGTCTTTGTGTCCCTGTCTCTGTGTATGTGTCCTCTGTCGTCTTCCTAGGCCCCCTGAACCCATCTAGGGAAGCAGCTTCCATTGTCTCACTGGATTTCACATACAATATAAAACGCAAAATCAAAATTTTTGAAAATGTCAAAGGCTGGTAAAATGGCTCCGCAGGTAAAGGCACTTGCTGCCAAGCCCGATGACCTGAGTTTAATCTTTGGAACCTACATAGTAGAAGAAAGGAGAAAACCAATTCCCAAAGGTTGTGCTTGGACTTCAACACACACGCTGTGGAACACATGGACACACACACACACACACACACACAATAAATAAACTTATTTTAAAAACAGGGGGCAGCTAGAAAGATCTCTCAATAATTAAGGGTGCTGGCTGCTCTTACAGAGTACCTGGGTTCAGTTCCTAGCACCCACATGGCGGCTAACAACTGCCTATACTCTAGTGCCAGAGGATCTGATTCCCTCTTCTGGCCTCCGCATGGGTGCACTCCCATACCTGTAGAAAAAACGCTCAGGCACATAAAATAAAAATAAATATTTTAATTTTAAAAACACTTCAAAAACAAGGAAAAATGCCAAGACAACAGCTACAAAATGAGCAATCTTCTAGAAACTTCCCACTCCTTGACCCCTGCAGGAAAAGGGGTCAAAACTCAGCCTAGAGCTAGTATAGAAAGTCAAATGGGGTGCTGGAGAGATGGCTCAGCAGTTAAGAACACTGATTTCTCTTGCAGAGGGCCGGGGTTCAATTCCCAGCACCCACACGGTGGCTAACAACCATCCATAAGTCCAGTTCCTGGGGATCCAATGCTCTCTTCTGACCACTGCACGACACTGGTGCACTTACATACATGCAGGCAATATACTCATACACATAAAATAAAAATAATAAATAAAATTTTAAAATAAAGAAAGTCAAATGGTTCAGCACGCTTTCTCAGAGGTAAGGAAAAAAAATGGGGGGGGGTGACAAGGTGTTATGTAGTCCAGTCTGACCTTGAACTTGCTATATAGCCAAGGATGACCTATCTTGATCTCCTCATCCTCATCTCCCACCTCCCCAGGCCTGGGGTTACAAGTGCACGCCACCATACCTGGTTTACGCTGGGGATGAAATCCAAGGCTTCATGCACACTAAGGAAGCACTTCACCGACAGAACTACACCCCCAGCCACAAACAAGGAATTTTAACCAGAGGTACAAAATGTAGGTTTGATTCGGCGGGCCTCGGGGCAAAGTCTGGGAGTCTGTCCCTGACCAACTCCTAGAGAGCTGGGTTCTGGGTTTCCCTCTGCTATACTTAAGGGGCAAGGTGTGTGCTGATGTGATGTTATAGTTACATCTCCAGCGCTCCCTATAAACTTCCTAGTGCTATTTATGAACCCAATTCTTTACTGTTTTCTATGTCAGCAGTCAAATATCAAGTGAAACAACAGAAATGTATCTTGTTTTGTGTAAAATCTCTCTCTCTCTCTCTCTCTCTCTCTCTCTCTCTCTCTCTCTCTCTCTCTCCTCTCTTCTCTCTGATTAATGGAGCTGAAGTTTTTGGTTTTTCTGTACCCGTTGAACCTGCTAGGCCTACACAGCTACTGTTTGGGTTTGTTGCAAGCTGGCGGGCAGACACAGAGTTCAGCTGTCCTGAGGGAGGTATCAAGGGTCAGGACCAGCATCGGGTGGGGTTGGCTGTGGGCCCTGAGGCCAGATGTTTGGGCTTAGCTGCCCAGCCAAGCAGGGATAGAATGACAGAGTAATTAAGCACCCGGTTGTTTGGAGCTGGCAGAAGGTGACAGGGGGTGGAGGGACCTTGGGCCAGATCACTCACTACACCCACACACCCCACTGGTTTGCAGAAAGGCCAGCAGCTAAACGCCAAGCTGGGCTCTCTGGTACTTTTCCGGGAGATGACCCATAGCTAGGGTTCACCTGCTTCCACCAGAGGATGGAGATGTTTTATCCTAAGCTGGGGTACTGCTCTATGATATCTCAATGACCTAGGACAGGAAGGAGCAGGCAGCAGAGGCCCTCCCTTTTCACCCTCCCCAGAGTAGTCATCAGCAGTTATTTAAGTCTTGGGCTTAATGAGATCTGGGGACCAGAGAACTCCCCCACTTGTCTTTGCCTGTTGGCAGGAGCAGCCACCCATCCATCAAGACCCCCAGGGAATTTTCCCTCTCCACACCCAAGTCAGTAACTGGACCCTGCTGCCCTTTGTGAGAGTACGGGGGGCGCCAGGTACCATCACCTTCTTTGACCTCTGAGCCATGCTCTGGTCTGGGAAGAGGAGGAAGAGGGATTGGTTTCCTGCCTCAGGATACAGGGACCAGAAACAGATTGGGGGGGGGGGTCTTCCAAGCCGTGCCTCAGTTAACAGACCGGCAAGTAGAAACACAGAGATGGCAATGGGCCTGCTCAGATCACTGAGGAAGGGGAAGCCATAGAAGATGGAAGTCCTGATCCCGCACCCCAGGACAAGGTCAACACAGGGGACTTTCCATTATATTCTTCCAGGGGAGGGTCCCAGCTCTCCTGTGTGGCCTTAGACTAGGAACCTGCCTTCTCTGAATCTTAGAGCCCCTTCTGAAATGGAGATCAAGGTTCCTCCCCTGCAGGGCTGGGGTGAGGATGAGAGGCAGGCAGTGTAGCACTCTGGAGGTGGAGGAAGGAGGGTCAGGAGTTCAAACCTCCACTGCACTGTGAATTTAAGGTCAGTCTGGGCTACATGAGATCACCACCACCACCCATCCCCGCCCCCAACTCTCAAGATTTCACATGGTGTTAGGCATAGGGGATGGAGGTCAGGAGACAAATTACAAGAGCCAGTTCTCTCCACCACTTGGATTCCAGGGATCAAAGTCAGGTTGTCAGGCTTGCACAGAAAGTGCCTTTATCCACTGAGTCATCTTGTCAGTTCTGGGATCATTCTTGGTAACTGTGCACATACACACAGCATCTCTGTCCTTAAATGCCATAACTCATTCATTCTTTACAATCACCCTGTGAGCTTAGTGTGATTACTAGACCCATTTTATAGAGAAGAAAACTGAGGCTTTGAGAAAGTAGGAAAAATGTCAAGAGTTATATAGCTGCACACAGCCAAGCCAGGACTCAAGTCCAGTTGGTGTGACAAGGGCATGTAATACTGTCTTAAGAGCCAGGGCCCTGGATTGGGGATGTTGTTTAGTGGGTAGAGTGCCTGCCTAGCATGAAGGAAGCCCTGGGTTCAAATACAAGGGCAAGGGTCCTGAGTAGACAGGCCTGGGCTGCCAATCAAGACTGCTTCATGGTCTGAAGCATATGTCCAGACTTCTGCTTCAGCACTTAATCTGTAAAATGGACGTAATATAATAGTCACTATTGTCTCATGTACACTTCAGAGCCTAAGTACTCTCAGAAGCGCTAGTCTTTCATTCTGTTGTCATCACAAGCCCATGAAGCATGCGCTATTATTATCCCTCTTTATAGGTGGGGAATGGAGACTAAGAGGCTCCAGTAGCTGGCGCAGGTCCACGTCTACCAAGGGCTCCACCCCGGCATCCAGGCTGAGAGTGTGTCTCAGCACCTCATCTGCTGAGCCACAGTAAAAGGACCCTCCCCAGCCAGTGTCTGCAGAGATGGAATGCCAGCCGGCTGAAAAGCTGTGACACAGATTCACCCAAAAACTGCTAGTCACTGTGATGGTGATGCTACTCTGTCCATTCAAAGGTACTTATGGATTGTGTACTCTGTTCTCTAAGCTGGGCACACAGCAAGCAAGACAGCTTCCTGTCCACACAGAGCTCCGTCGCTGTCAGGATGGCCATCATGATCACCACTGCGTGATCCTCCATTGCTGTACCACACTAGTGTCCTCAGGTTACCACCATCACCTTATCATAATCCACCATCACCACCGCCCCAACACTATTGTCATCACACCCATCGCCACCATCATCATATCATCACTGTCATCACCTTCACTGTCAACACCATCAGCACCATCACTACTGTCATCCCCCTCCTCATCCCTGCTGCCATCATCCATCACCACCACCAGTACCTCATCATCATCACCACTAAAACCACCATCACCACCGCCATCATCACCTTCACCATCAATATCATCATCACAATCTCCAGTATCACCATCATCATCGTGCTCATCACCACCACCACCACTCCATCACCACACATCATCACCTTCATTACCATCACTACACTACCACCATGCACTAGCACCATCACATTCATCATCACCACTATATCACCATTACCTCATCATCATCTTCACCATGGACACCATCATCTCCATCACTATCACCACCACACTCATCATCACCTTCACCATAATCGACACCATCACCACAATCATCACCGAAACCATCATCACTATTATCACTACAATACCCTTTACCATCGTTTTCACCATGAACACCATCATCATAATCTCTATCATCACACTCATCACACCATCATCACCTTCACCATAATCAACATCACCAACACCGTCATCACTATCACCACCTAAACTCCATCACCTTCACCATCAACAACATCATTACATCACCATCAGCACCATCTATTGCTTCATATTCATCATCATCATCACCATCACCATTATCATCATCACAAACACCATCATCACCATCACCACTTTCACTCTATCACCATCATCACCTTTACCATCACCAATATCATCACCATCTCACCATGATCATCATGACCATATTATCACCATCACACCATCACCACCATCAACATCACTGCATCACTGTCACAGCTCCATCCTCCCATCCATAGTACTATGACCCTATCATTATCATGATACCGTCAGCACCATCACTACCACTATTTCCTTCATGTTCATCATCATCACTACTCTCACCACCATCACCATCATAATCCTCACCACCATCATGATTACAGCCAGCATCATCACACCACCATCATCACTACTACAGCACATTAGTATCCACAAATCAGGATCAATCTTATCAGTCTGTCTCTCCAGGCTCCCCGGAAACATCATCCACACTTTCTTTTTCATTAAATATTTTGGTTTTCTTTGGTTTAAGAATGTCTTAAGCATTCCAAATTTTGGAGTGGCTCACACATCCCCCCTCAGAGGCCTCTCCTCCTCTGTGGTGGTGATGGTGGGCATGGGTGTGCTAGGGGGCCACGCCAGTCTCTTTACAGTCTCACCTAACTGCCCCAGACCCTGGGCAGCCTCTACCAATCGGACCAGCCCCAGCCCCAGGGCTTGACGCTCCTGCCGGTCCTGTTCCAGAACCTGGGTCAGCCTCTGCAGTTGGTCACCCACCTCCCTCACAGCAGCCACCAGCTCCACCAAGATTGGTGGCTCACAAGCCATGACTCTTACGGGTGGTGTTGGGGACACACATGGGCCAAGAGGGCCTGGAATGTGATCAGGGCTTGGCCCCAGAGTGTGGTGGTCAGGGGAAGGTTGATCCAAGGGGTGGACCATGGAGGAGAGGTGAAGGTCAGGGTTCACCGTGGGGTCAGAGGCTGAGTGTGGGGTCTGAGCAGATGGGCTCTGACTGCTGAATGGTTTGAAGTCTTCTGTGAATGGTGGGTCCATGCTTGGAGCTGGAGAGGGTTTGGAAGGGTCAGAGTCTGAAGCTGGAGAGGGTTCTAGATTCTGTACATGGGATGTGATTGTGTGAGGGGCTCCCACAAAGATCAGGTCGGGGTGCAGGCTCGGCTTGCCCCTCACTGCTGGAGGGGGAGAGGAAAGTTCTGTCACCAGGGAGGGTGGAAGGGACTTTGTAGTGATGGCAGGAGTTGAGCTGTGGTGAGTGATGGGAGGTTGAGGATCTATGGTGGGGTGAGGGATCGTGGTAGGGTGGGGCGTGGTGGTGGGGTGAGGGGGAGAGGTTGGGTGTGTAGTGATGGTGGGGTTCGTGGGGAGGTCTGAGGACTCAGAACCCTCTGGTTCTGTATGGGGGGGTGGCGTTGTGCCCAAGTCTGGGGTTGTATCGGATCCTGGGGTCACCTCTGAGGTAGGGAAAAGGCTGGTCCCCTCTGTCAGTGCAGAAGAGTCAGAGGTCAGTCCTTGGGGTGAGGTGGATGGTGGGCTGGGTGAGTGCTCCGGGGCCAGAGCTGGAAGTAAAGTGACATCCGGCGTAGACAAAGCAAGATCAGATGTCATCAAGGGGGTCAGTCCTGGGGTGGCTGGAGACGCGTCTGGAGGGCCAGTGGTCACCTCCGGCTTTGAAGCCGTGTCTGGGATGAGTTGTGGCCAGGAGCCAGAGGTCAGCTGTGAGTCAGAAGGCCCCGGCAAGGCAGAAGGGCTTGGGGACGATGTGGTGGGCGCTGTCCTGGGTGCAGTGGGCCGCAGCAGTCGGCGCTCAGGACTTGGCTTCCTAGGTGAACCTGGAAGAGGAGGAGAGACTGAGATCCGCCTGAGGTCAGGCTGCCCTGCCCACCGTGTCCCGCACTGCCCACTTGAAGAACCGACCAATGGGAAGGCAGAAGGATGTGTGACATCATGGGTCACCAGCAGATTTCACTAGGCCCTAGTGCCCCTCCCTCCTTGCCTCCTCTGAGCCTCCTGGCGCCACCTGGGGTCCTCTTCAGGAAGGTGCATGGATACAAGGTATGGAGGAATCAAGATGTGGGGTCACAGGGATGCCCTGGACGTAGAGGAGAGTAAGGGGACCAGAGACATGTTGATGCTTTGGGGTGCAGAAATATGATTCTTGGGCAGAGGGCTGGGGCTGGAACAGAGAGCCTTATGCTTGTTAAGCAAGTGCTCTATCCACTGAGGTACAGGTCCAGCCCAACATAAATGTTTTCATTTTGTTGTTCTGATCAGGTCCCACTATGCCACCCAGGTCTTGAGTTCTGGATCCTGATTCCAGAATTTAAATTTTGGTATTTAGTTCACCATGGATTTCTTTTTGCATAATTTATTATTTATTTTAATTACTTTTAGTACTTTAATTACTTTTATTTTGTGTGCATATGTGTGTGTGTGTGTGTGTGAGAGAGAGAGAGAGAGAGAGAGAGAGAGAGAGTGCTTGTGGGTGCATGTGCCATGGTGCATGTGTGGAGATCAGAGGACAACTTTGTGGAGTCAATTCTCTTCTTCTACTATGTGGGTCCTGGGGATCGAACTCAGGTCTTCAGACTTGGCAGGGAAGCACCTTTATCTGCTGAGCCATCTCACCGGCCTGTGTGTAAGGTTTTCTACATATGCTCACTAATTTAGTTCTGTCTCTCCTATTTCTGAAAGTCTCCTATTTGTGTCTTGGTTGATTCTGTCCCCCCATCACTTCCTTACCTCCCTCTCTCATGTTTTTTTAAAATTTAATGTGTATGAGTGTTATGCCTGCATGTATGTAAATGTACCTGTGTCATGAAATGCCCGTAGAGGCCAGAGGAGGGCATCAGATCCCCTGGAACTGGAGTTGGTGCCATGTGGGAGCTGGGATTTGAACCCAGGTCTTCTGCAAGAGCAGCCAGTGCTCTTAACTGCTAAGCCATCTCTCAGCCCTGTCTCTCGTGTTTTGAGACAGAGCTTCACCCTATAGCCCAGGTTGGCTTCTAACTAGATCTTGCTGAGTAGTGTAAGCTGGCTTCAACCCCGTGATCCTCTGACCTCTGCTCCCTGAGAGCGGGGATTACAGATGTATACCTCCATGTACTCATGGCTTGCTTATTCTTTTTCAGGATTTCCTATTAGCCATGTGTGGTAGCTCATGCCTGTAATCACAGCTCTCTGGAGGATGAGCCAGAATGATCTCAAGTTTGAAGCCCATTTGGGTTATAGAGTGAGTTCCAGGCCAGCCTGAGTTACACAGTGAGACCCTGTGTGATAACTAAGTTTCACTGTCAACCTGACTAGATTTGGACTTAAGGGACATAGCTCTGGATATGTTTCTGAGGGTGGTACCAGCAAGGTTTAACTGAGGAAGGAAGACCTATTTTTAAAAATTTTTTGCTGGCCTTGAACTCACAGAGATCCACCTGTCTCTGGAAGACCCATCTTAACAATGAACAGCACTAGCCCCAGCACTGGGGTACCAGACTGAATAAAAGAAGAAAGCAAGTTCAGTCCAAGCACTTATCTCCCTCTACTTCCCGAGATGGGATGGGATGTGACCAGTTGCCTCACGTGCCTGCCATGCCTTCCCCACCATGATGAGCTGCACCCTCAAACTATGAGCCCCCGCCTCCAAACCTCTTCCCTCCCTTAAGTTGCTTGTGTCCAGTATTTTGTCACAGCAATGGGAAAAGTAACTAATATAGCTTGTCTCAAAGAACAAGACCAAACACAAAGTGACAAACCACATTCCTTACTATTTTCTTATTTGTCACAGTGACTTGCAGAGTCTAGGCTCAGGCCTTTGTGGCCACCCTACTGACATTCTGGTCTGTGTGATCCTTTGCTCTGAGAGACTTCCCACACATTGTGGGATGTTTAGCACTATCCCTGGCCTCTACCCATTAGGTACCAATGAAGGACTAGAGGTGTGGTTCAATGATACAGTGCTTACCTAGTGTGTGCAAGGTCCTGGATTTGATACCAGGACCATTAAGAAAAATATTAGGTGTCAGGATAGCTCAATGGGTAAAGGTGCTTGCCCACCAAGCCTGACAAACTGAGCTCATCCCCAAGACCCACTAGATGGAAGGAGATGGAAGGTGACGGAAGGAGAGAATAGACTCCTATAAGTTGTTCTATGACATCCACACACACATGCCATGACACATGTGCCTCCCTCCCATAAATAAATGCAGAAAAAAATGGAATATTAGATACCAATGACTTCTGGCTTCCAGTCATGACAACCCCAAATGTCTTTGGACATTGCCATGTGCCTCCTGGGTAGAAGTTCTCTAAGTGAAACACTTCTGTTCTAAATAATAACCTTTGTTACAGGCCATTCCTCTGTTGGTCCCCTTGGGTTAAGAGTTGGGTTACTTCTGGGAACCGTCTCTCCACCTCACAACACCTATTCCCCAGGACCCCCGTCTCACATATGCCTCACCTGGGTCCCAATGAGCCCTTGGAGCTGCAGAGGGGTGGTCTGGAATTTTTGGGGTGCCAGTCGTAATAGTGGTTCCAGGTCTGGTTGTGGTGGGGGTCCCTTTAGACAGACCCCTTCCTGAAGGTGTGTCCCATGTCCAGGAAATCTTATAACGACCCTGGTCACCTGCAAAGATGTGAAGAAAGAGTTGAATCTCCCCTCTTTTTTGACCCCACTTGCTTAGCCCAGGGCAGACGTCATCACGGCCGGGACTGACCCATCACTCAGCCTCCTCTTCAATTTTAGGTCACCTTGGCCAACAGTCAGGGCGCTCTTAGCCACCAGAAGCAACAACTGACAAAACCACTTCATAAAATAAAGACACTTATTATTTTGGTTCCCAAAGCCCCCGACCTTATAGGGTGAAAACCCTCATGACTATAATGAACCACCTGGAACATCTATAATTCTATTTATAATTCTATTTTTCAGGTAGCACAGACTGGCCTTGAACTCACTATGCAGCTAAGGCTGGCCTTGAGTTCCTGATCTTCCTTTACAATTATGTTTATAGAGGCTGGAGAGATGACTCAGCAGTTAAGAGCAATAGCTGCTCTTGCAGAGGACCTGGGTTAGATTCCCAGCACCCACATGACAGCTAACAACCATCAGTATCTCCAATTCCAGGGGATCCAACACCCTCTTTTGGCTTCCACAGGCATTGCATACATGTGGCGCACTTACATACATGCAGGCAAAATACTCATATACATAAAAATAAATAAAGCAAAAAATTAATAAATCACATGATCTATTTATTTGTGTGTGTATGTATGACATGCATGTCATGGCACGTGTGTGGTGGTCAGAGAACAACTTAGGGGAATCAGTTTCTCTTTCCACTATATGGGTCCTGGAGATTGAACTCAGACCATCAAGGTTTGATGGCAGGTGCCTTAACACACTGAGCCATCTTGCTGGCCCAGATTCTTGATCTTCTTACCTCTACCTCACCAAAGCTGGGCTTACAGGCATGTACCACCATGCCCAGTTTTATGTGATGCTGGAGATGGAATCCAGGGCTTCATGGAATAAAGGAACCACTCAACTGAGGCACATGCCCAGCCCCTAGAATACTACTTTCATATGCTTTTTTTCCCCTCTGAATACTCTGGGAGAGTCTTTATAGAACAATTTTGTTTGGTCTTTTTGAGACAAGGTCTCATTGTAGCCCGACCTGGCCTGGAACTCACTATGTAGACCAGGCTGGCTTTGAACTCACAGACTTCCACCTGCCTCTGCCTCCCGAGTGGTGTGATGGTGCACAGCTTTAATCTCAGCACTCAGGAGACAGAGGCAGGTGGATCTCTATGAGACCATGTCCAGTCCAGTCTACATAGCAAGTTCCAAGTCAGCTGGGGCTATAGGGAGACCTTGTCTCAACAAACAAACAAGCAAACTCTAACCCCCCAGATAAATATAAAATTTAAATAAGTAAATAATTTTTTTTTAAAGTCTGGACTATGCAAGTTTTCCCTCATAGGCACTTTTGGTCCTCTGAGAATTCCCTTCCTGGGCAAGTTTTCCCTCATAGGCATTTTTGGTCCTCTGAGAATTCCCTTCCTGGGGCCAATAAGAGGCTTAGCAGGTAAGGGAGTTTGCTGCCAAGCACAATGACCTGAGTTCAAAGCCAGAAGCCACACAGTGGTAGGGTAGAAGGAGAGAACTGACTCCTGCAAGTTGTCCTCTGATCTCTACACATGCACCATGACATGTACACACATGATATGTACATACATACACAAATTAATTGAATAATTAATTAAAAATAATTCCCTTCTTGCCGTCCTCTGTTGGAGAATACCACGTTTCTTTTTATATTTTTATTATTTATTATTTTATGTGTATGTGTGTATTGCCTGCATGTAGGTAAGTGCACTCATGTCATGCAATGCCCGTGGAGGACAGAAGAGGCTGTCAGATCCCCTGGAACTGGCGTTACAGACAGTTGTTAGCTGCCATGTGGGTGCTGGGATTCGAACCCGGGTCTTCTGCAAGAACAGCCGGTGTTCTTAACCACTGAGCCATCTCTCCAGCCCTGAGAATACCATATTTCTGTGACGTTTCCTTGATTTCTTTATTCTAATTAGTCTTGGTGTCCTGCAGCTGTCATTGGTTGGCAGTAAAGAACTCTACCAGCCAATGGTTTTCTGTTCTCAGTGATTTCACAGTGTTCACAGTGCTTCTGCTCACTGGATTAGGACATGCACCCAGCTGGCTCTGACCCCCGTGCAGTCCTGACTGGAGTCTGTTGGAATCAAACTCTAGATTCCTACTTCAAACACAAGCACACATCTCATCCCAATGAGTGAAAGGCGTGAAACAGGTTGACATGATAGTGCATGCCTGTAATCCCATCACTTGGGAGTTTGAGAGTGAGTCTTTCCTGGGCTACATAGTGACTTCCAGGATAGCTTGGGTGACAGAGCAGACTCTGTCTCAAAAACCGAGAAGTTCGAGCGTGGTGGCGCACCCCTTTAATCTCAGCTCTAGGGAGGCTGAAGCAGGCCAATCTCTTAGTTTGAAGCAAGTTCCAGGCCATCCAGGGAGACCTTGTTTCAAAACAAAGCAATAAAACAAACAAAACACAAAACAAGAGTTAGAAGATAGTTCAGTCTGTAAAGTGTTTGCCTTGCAAACAGGAGGACCTGAGTGTGAGCCCCAGAACACACTTTTTTTTTAAGCCAGAGAAAAAGAATCGGGCTGGAGAGATAGCTCAGTGGTTAAGAGCACTGACTGCGGGGCTGGAGAGATGGCTCAGTGGTTAAGAACACTGGTTGTTCTTGCAGAAGACCCAGGTTCAAATCCCAGCATCCACATGGCAGCTAACAACTGTCCATAACTCCAGTCCCAGGGGATCCGACAGCCTCTTCTGACCTCCGCAGGCATTGCACAACATGGGTGCACTTACCTACATGCAGGCAATACAAGCACACACATAAAATAATAAATAAAACGTTTTTAAAAAAGAGCACTGACTGCTCTTGCAGAGGACCCGGGTTAAATTCCAAGCACCCACATGGTGGCTATGAACTGTCCTTAACTCCAGTTCCAGGGGAATCTGAAGCCCTGTTCTGATCTCTGTGGCATTGCACGACGCAGGTGCACTTGCATACATGCAGGCAATACACTCATACACATAAAATTTTTTAAAATTTAAAAAATAAATGCCAGAAAAAAAAGCCAGGTGTGGTGGTGCATGCCTTTAATCCCAGCACTCTGGAGGCAGAGGCAGGCAGATCTCTGTGAGTTAGACAACAGCTTGGTCTACATAGTGAGTTCCAGGCCAGCTGGGGCTACAGGGAGACCCTGTCTCAAAGAGATCAGAAAAGGAAAAAAAAAAGCACGGTGTAGTGGCTCTGGGGAGGTGGAGATAGGAGATCCTAGGGCTCACTGGCCAGCAAGCCTAGCCTCACTGCTAAGCCTCAGGCCAGTGAGAGAGCCTGTCTCAAAATAAGACGGGGGACTGGAAAGATGGCTCAATGGTTAAGAGCACTGGCCACACTTGCAGAGGATCCTGGTTCAGTTCCTAGCACCCACATCACAGCCAATAACAGTCCATAACTCCAGTTCCAGGGGATCCAACTCCCTCTTTTGATCTCTTCTGACTTTACACAACATGAATGCACTTACATATACATGCAGGCAAAACACACACAAAATAATAAATTTTTTTAAAAAAAATTTTAAAACTGGGTTGATGAGATGGCTCAGAAGTTAAGAGCACTGGTTGCTCTTCCAGAGGACCCAGGTTTGATTCCCAGCACCCACATAGCAGATAACAACCATCTGTAACTCCAGTTCCAGAGGATCCGACACTCTCTCCTGGCCTCTTCAGGCTTTGCAAGATGTGAGTGCATTTACATACATCAGGCAAAATACTCATACACATTAAATAAAAATAAGTTTAAACAATTTTAAACCAGGATAGATGGTGCCTAAGAAACGATACCAGAGGCTGACCCCTGGCCTGCACACACATTGCCCATGCCCACACATTACAGTGACACACAAACATGCACACACATACATACACAAAACAAACAAAGTGAATTGTTTGAAACGGAGTGCCATCCCGAGTTCTGACTTCAAGCAGAACTTCCTTGACCTCCGCAGGTCCTTTGTTCCTAAACGAGGTGCACACAACCTAATTGCTCAGTTGCATGGTCATGGCTGTCTAGCAGAGTTTGAAAACTCTCCTTGAATCTTTCCAACAATCCTGGAACCCCAAGTGTTTCTCTGCCTCTCTCCCCGAACTCCAGAGGAAGAAACTGGGTCTCGAAAAGGCAGTATCATTTTTTTCCTTTGCTACTGAAGGTGGAGTTTTTCCTGTCCTTCACTCACGCTCTGCACTCCACACCCTCTAAGTTTTCCTGCATATAGCTGTTGTGGGTCCCTGTGTATCTGATAACCCTTTTTCTGCTCTTCCCCAACCTCCTGGGCCGGCGGCCTGGCAGCTGCAGGTGCAGCATTTGGCGGATGCCACCACAAGGGGCCGCTGCGGGACAGCGAAGCCGCCCAGAGTGCAGCCAGGCTCTGGAACCTTGTCTACACGGAGCGCCTGGGGAGCTCGTTTCCAGCTCCAGCAACCCAATGCTCACCTCTACTTCCAGTCTGATTCCTCCCCGACCCTGGCCACTGATCCCTGGGCCTGGCCCCTTGCCCGGCTCTGTACAATTCTGCCCTCCACAAGGCCGAATCCAGGTAGCCAATCAAAATGTGGAGCGCTCCCGTGACGTCACGAGGAGCCAGGCAGAAGAGTGGCAGAAAAAGGCGGGAAAGGACGCAAGCACTCCTCCTGAAAGGACAGCAGGGCTGAGACTCCTAGCAGTGACAGAGGCAGAGATGAAGAACGGGGAGGGGGGGGAGGGGTCGGGGAGGACGG
>NW_008349291.1:1112563-1131811 GCF_000622305.1 Nannospalax galili
AAACATGCCACCCCCCTCACCAAAGATGGGGAGAGAAACTAGGGCCCTGAGAGGCAGGGCTGGAGAGAGAGGGCAGAGGAAACTGGAAAGAAAGCAGGTGGGGGGTGTGGAGAGAGGGAAAGAGGGGGAGATGGAGAGGAAGGGAAACAGAAAGAGGGAGGGAGAGGAAGGGAGCCGGAGGGGGGGGAAGGAAGGGGGAGGGAGGGAGAGAGAGGGACAGGGAGAGCGGAAGGAAGGGGGAGGGAGAAGGAGAGGGAGGAGGAGGGAGGGCTGGCAGCAGAGATGGAAAGACACAGAAGCCAGAGTAGAAAGGCACAGTTAGGAAAGGGCAGAGTCAGGAAGGGAAGGAGGTAAACCTGGCCCCAGGTGCAAGACAGAACCTGACCAGGACAGAGTATGAATGGCCAGAGTGAGTGAGATTTCTCTTGCTTTAGGGGTGGCTGAGGTAGAAACACTGATGTGCTGACAGGGCAGCCCGGAGCTGAGGGTTCTGGGTCATTTCCAGATGCACTGGATTGAGGGGCCCAGGCTGGTGCGTTATGAGCACTTCCTGGTCACTGTGGTACGCTCAGGACATGCTGAGCCCCTCATCTCTCAGAGTCACATAGTGTCACTTCTTCCAGACTGTGCAGGTTACTGTCCAGTCCAAGGAGGGTGTCTGATGGCCCTAGGGAAAGTCTATCCAGGGTTTTGGAGGCCTAGGCCAGCTCATGTGGAAGGATCTTTCAGGCTAGCCACGGTGGCATACACTTGTAATCCCAAAACTTGGGAAGTGGAGGCAAGAGGGTCAGTTCAAAGCCAGCCTCAGCTACATAGTGAGTTCAAGGCCAGCCTGGGATAACATGTCTCAAAAAACAGAGTGACTGAGATGGCTCGGTGGTAACAGCACTAGCCACCAAGTCTGAATACTGAGTTCGACCCCTAGGACCAACACGGTAGAAGATGTGAACCAACTTCCACAAGTTATCCTCTGACCTCCACAAGTGTGCTGTGGCCATGTATGTACACACATGCAGGTGCACACACTAAAGCAATGTAATTAAACAAGAGGGATCTTTTCAGAACCTTACAGGACAGAGAATGTTTTACAGAGGAGACATATTAGCCCCTCACCTGTATCTGGACGGCTCTGTGTTGCCGTGGAGGAGAACTCCGGGTGCCTGATGGTACCAATAGAAAGAGTGTGTCCAGACTGTGCTGGCACAGTGGTCCCTTTGGCCAATTCCTCTCCGGAAATGGGGTCCCAGGTCCAGGTGGGATAATCATCATCATCTGTGTAGCCTGGGGAGAAATTGGGTAGCAGTTGGCCCTGTCCCCTGTGTCACAGTTCAGTTCACACCCCCTCCCCCTTTGGAGTCCCCTGGAGCAACTCCTCCATGTCCCAACTCTGGCACATTTCTTATATTAGACTGTCGCCCTACCCCACCCTGACTCCTCTGCCTTAGCCTCCTCCCCTCCTGTTCCTAGGTACCAGTGCAGGTGAGGCCCACGTCTTCCTCATGGTCACAGTTGTGTTTCCCCCATGTCCCCGAGGGACAGTCGCTCAGTGACGTCTCGCTCCCCTTACAGCCCATGTCATCCAACCAGATGGGTCCAGTCCCAGGGCCATAGTGGGTTTTGCCCACTCGGGGCCGGACCTTTCCACAGCCCAGTTCCCAGCAGGCCACTGTGGCATCCCGCAGGTCCCAACTGTCATCACAGACTGTCCCCCAGCGTCCAGCATGCCACACTTCCAGCCGGCCAGCACACCTGTCGGGCCCATCAGCCAGACGAACTCGGAAGGGGCCTAAGGGTGGAAAACCCTTGGATAAGGAGGGGGACCTTCCATGCTGCCCCCAAACCTTTTTGCCTTCTACCACTCACCTGATTCCACAGGGATTCCAGTAGTGGGGGTGGGGGCTGGATCTTTGGATGACTCCAGCGAACCCTCTGGGCTCTCAGGGTATGGCTCCAGGGAGGTCTGGGGGCGTTGAGTGGCTGCTGTTGCCACAGTCTCTGAGGTCCACTCCCAGGGTGCCTGAGGGGTCTGCTTTGAGGTGGTATGTGAAGTCCGTCTGTGGGGAGCCTCAGTGGTCAGTCTTTTGGGTAACTCAGAGGTACGTGAAGTTGGATTTGGGGGGTTTAGGGTGCCTGGGACTCTGGTGCGTTTAGTGGTTGGCATCCCAGGGGGCTGAGTGGTTGGTCTCCTTGTGTTTTTGGTCACCCACTTCTTAGTGCTCTTCTGCACTTTCCCTGGAGCCTTTGTGGTTTTCTCCAGCACACCGGGGGTGTGACTGGCAGAGGGCTTGGTGGCCAGCTCTTCCGGGAGCCAGGCATCCTGATCTCTACCCAACCCAGGGAGCCAGCTCCAACTGAAGGGGTCTGAGATGGTGTCCAGGCCGGGGGTCCCTGAGAGGTCAGAAGGGAGCAAAAAGATAGAGACACCACAATGGTAGGATCATCTGCCCAGGCCGCTCTCCTCTGGCCAGTCACCAAGGCCCCATTCATGCCACAAATATTCACTGAACACCTTCTGTAAACCTGGCAGTTCTGTGCTGCGCCAAACCCCACACCACTCGGTGCCTTTTTAGCACTTATACAGTCTGGTTGACTGACCCCCATCCTCCCTCTACCCACACCCTCTCCACCCTTCCGCTACTGCTTGGAATCAGGGCCTCTCTTCCTATACCTTCTGATGAATGTCCCCACCTTCTCTCTTCTTTCTTTTTTCAGTGTTAGGGATCCAACCTAGGGCCTCGTGCATGCGTGGCAGGTGTCCTACCACTAAACTACATCTTCAACCCCATTTTCACTTTTCAAAAATGATTTTGTTTTTATTTTTAATCGTGTGTATGCGGGTTGGTATATGCGCATGAATGCTGTTGCCCATGGAGGCCAGAAGAGGGCACCAGATCCCCTGGAGCTGGAGTTACAGGTAGCTGGCTATGAGTCACCTGACATGGGTGCTGGGAACTGAACCCAGGTCCTCTGCAAGAGCAGTCTCTGCTCTTAACTACTAAGCCATCTCTCCAGGCCCTCTTTTACTTAAAAAAAAATTTATTTATAACTGGCTGTGGTGGCACACACCCTTAATCCCAGTACTCAGGAGGCAGAAGCAGTCTGTGAGTTCAAGGCCAGTCTGGTCTACATAGTGAGTTCCAGGTCAGCTGTGGCTACAGGGAGACCCTGTCTCAAAAAGACCCAAAAAAATTATTTATTTATTTTTATTTTATGTGCATGAGTGTTATGCCTGCATGTATGTAAGTGCACCTGTGTCATGAAATGCCTGTGGAGGCCAGAAGAGACTGTCAGATCTCCTGTAACTGGAGTTATGGATGGTTGTTAGCTGCCATGTGGGTGCTGGGATTCAAACCCGGGTCTTCTGCAAGAGCAGCCAGTGCTCTTAACCACTGAGCCATCTCTCTAGCCCCCTTTTTTACCTTTAAAAAAAGTTAATTCTGGGGCTGGAGAGATGGCTCAGCAGTTAAGATCACTGGCTGTTCTTACAGAGGACATGGGTTCAGTTCACTGTGGTGAAAAACAGTCCAGAGTAGAACAGCCTCTCTTATTTCTATGACTCTTTGTAGCAAATGACTGAACCTGAAAGTGGTCTTGGGGATCCCCCAATCCTTACCTTCTCACATGGATTCTCAATGATTTGTTGTGTACCTCTTTCCCTTCATGAGCCATGAGCTTCCCCTCAAAGACCTGTACTATGTTCATTCCATTCTGAGCACCCAGCACCTAGCTCAGTGTCTGGCACTGAAGAGTAGCCCTCTATAAATGTGGGGGAACAAGCACACAAACAAATATACTGCCTAGTTGATTTTAACTGGCCCTCACTTTAGCTAGGCTTAGGCAGTTTGAATGCGGTCACAAGGCTGGGGCTTAGAAGGCACTTAAGTTAATGCCAGCCTTCATCAGCAGTGACATTCAGGAAGTCCTCCCACACCAGCAGATAGACGGTACAGGGTCCTCACCAATGCAGATGACCCCGACATCCTCATTGTGAGCACAGTTATGTTTCCCCCAGGAAGCAGCAGGACAGTCAGACAGCGAAGCCTCTGTTCCCACACAGCCCACATCATCCAGCCAGATGGGGCCTGCGCCCCAGCCAAAGCGACCCGCTACAGGGTCTGACTGCCGAGGTCCTCCACAGCCCAGCTCCCGGCAGACCACAGCTGAGTCTCGCATGTCCCAGCTGTCATCACACACTGTCCCCCAGCGCCCATTATGCCATACCTCCAGCCGGCCAGAGCACCTGTTAGGCCCAGCCACCAGGCGCAGCTGGGGGGACCCTGAGATAGAAAACAAAAATTGCCAAGAGTTAGAAACAAAGAGCCCCCCTGGCCCTCTGATTCTTCATCCACCCGCCCCTCCATCTTCCTTTCCATGAACCCATCCATTCATCCGCCTGGGCTTCCCTCATTAATCTTTTCCAGGCAGCAGGTATTTATGAGGGTCTCTGCTTTGATCACGAGGGACCAAGAGTCAGGTATGGTTGGGTATCTCCTCCGAAAGTGAAATATAGAATTACCATGTGATACAGAAATTCGGCTGTTAGGGATATACCCCAAATAAACTGAAAGAGGGCTGGTGAAGTGGCTCAGTGGGTAAAGGCACCTGCCACCAAGCCTGACAGCCTGAGTTTAACCCCTGGAATGCCCCACACCCTGTGGAAGGAAAGAATTGACTCCTGTAAATTGTCCTCTGATCTCTGACCACAGAACATAAGTGCACCCACACAAAAGTAAATAAATATACTTTTTTAAAACTTGAAAGCATATGTAAACATATCCTTATATGTAAGTGTTCATGGCACATTAGTCACAATAACCCAAAGGTGGAAATGTCCTAAAAGTTGCTTAGTAAATGAAAAAACAAAAGGTGGCATTGGTTCCCACAAGGAGTTCATGGGTGTGGTCTCCAAAGTACAGGAAAGAAAAACAAAAGCAAATGAGACTAAATCAAACTAAACCCTTGACACAGCAAAGTAAATGATCAACTGGGAGGAGCTGGGGAGGTGGCTCATTCAATAAAGTGCTTGCCTTGGAAGCATGAGGACCCGAGTTCAAGCCCCAGTTTCTGTATTAAAAAGTTAGCTTAGTAGTGTGCTTGTAATCCCAGTTCTCAGGAGGTGGAAACAGGACGACCCCTGAGGCTTGCTGGCCAGCCAGCCTAGTCTAATTGGTGAGCCCCAGGCCAGTGAGATGATCACAAGGTGGGTGGCACCTGAGGAATGACCTTTCACAGAGGGGGGGGGGCTGTCGAGATGGCTCAGTGGGTAAAGGCACTTGCCACAAACCTAATGACGTGATTTTGATCTCCAGAACCTGCATTGTAGAAAGGAGAGAACCAACTCCCACAAGTTGTCCTCTGACCTTCACATACATGCTGTCACACTTGTGCATGCATGCACACGCACACACGAACACATGCATATGCACACGTGTATGATCACACATACAGACAAAATAAATTAAAATGTATTTTTTTAATTCAAGAAGGAAGGAGGAAAGAAAGGAAAAGAAAGAAAATTAGCAAGTATATACAACACACACATCAAAGAAACAAAGGTGCAAAGAAAGACAGAAAGGAAAGAAAGAAATTGGAACCTTATTCGCTGCTGGAAATGAAAAACAGCGCAGCTGCTATGGAAACCTGCGGACTTCCCTCCAAAACTATAAACAGAACTATCTTAGGATTCAGCAATGTTTATACAGCCCGAGAACGGAGATCAGGGTCTGAAACACGAGCATCCCTGTACTCAATTCAGCACTAGCCACAAGAGCTGAGATATGGAAACAACTTAAATGTCCATCAACTGTTGAAAGGATGATGATGTGTACAGCCCCATGGTAAAGTGCACACCAAACGTATGGGGCTCTAGGTTCCATTCTTAGTGCCACATCTTAAAAGAAAATAAATAAACTAATCAGCTAATTAAAATAAAATGTGGTCTAGACACACAACAGAATATCACTCAGCCTTTACAAAGGAAACAGGGGCTAGAGAGATGGCTCAGCAGTCAAGAGCACTGGCTGTTCTTGCAGAGGACCCAGGTTCAATTCCCAGCACCCACATCGCAGCTAATAACCATCTGTAACTCCAGTTCCAGGGGATCCAAAGCCCTCTTCTGACCTCTGAGTGCATTGCATGACATGGATACGTGTACACACATGCAGGCAATACACTCATACACATAAAATAAAAATAAAAATAAATAAAATATTTTTTAAAAACAAAGAAGTGGACTGGAGAGATGGCTCACAGTTAAGAGCACTGACTGCTCTTGCAGAGGACCTAGGTTCGATTCCCAGCACCCACATGGTGGCTAAGAACTGTCCTTAACTCCAGTTCCAGTGGAATCTGAAGGCTTCTTCTGACCTCCGCAGCAATGCACAACACAGGTGCACTCACATACATGCAGGCAATATACCATGCACATAAAATAAAAATAACAAATAAAATATTAAAATTTAAAAAATTTTAAAAACCAAAGAAGTAAACAGGCAGGCAGGCAAGATGGCTTACTGGACAAAGGTGCTTGCTACTAAGCCTGATGACCTTGAGTTCGATCCCTAGGACCTACATGGAAGAAGGAGAGAACTGACTCCCACAAGTTGGCCTCTGATCTCCATATATGTGCCTTGGCACAGGCACATCCCCCCCGCTTCTGGATACACAAACACAGACAGACAGACAGACAGACAGACAGACACACACACACACACACACACACCACATAAATGTAATTTTAAAAATTCAAAGCAAAACAAAATCCCAAGGACTGGGGCTGTCGTTGTTCAGTGACAGAGTGCCTGTCTAGCATATGCTAGGGTTAGGTTCTAATACTACAGAAAGCAGGTAAGATGACCAAGTAAGGGGAGAATTTGGAGTTAGTGTCTGATAAGGAAGCAGTTTCCATTTGGGGTGTGGAAGGGCTCTGGAGATGGACAATGGTGATAGTGGTGTAACAATATGTGATAAATAGCATCAGGTTGTCTGCTTAGAAATGGTTAAAATGGTAAACTGTATGTTATATAAACAGCCAGGCATTGTTTAGTAATGGGGCTGTATTCTGAGAAAGGCGTCACTAGGCTGTCTCACTGCTATTGGAACATCATAGAGTGTGCTTAAGCAGATGAAGATGGCTAAGACTTCACTAGGAAACAATCTTAGGGGACCACCATTGTGTGTGGTCTGTTGTTGGATAAAATGTTATGTGGCAGGGCTAGAGAAATGGCTCAGTAGTTAAGAGCACTGGCTGCTCTTGCAGAGGACCTGGGTTCAAGTCCTAGCACCTACATGGTGGCTGACAACCTTCTGTAACCCCAGGTCCAGGACATCTGATATCCTCCATGGGCACTGGACAATATGGGTCCACTTACATGCAGGCAATACACTCATACACATAAAATAAAATAAAAATAATAAAATATTTTAAATACTACATGACATATGGCTATCTTACCACACTTTTGACAGATCTTATTTGTTTGTTTACTTATTTATAATTTTTTGAGTCACAGTTGGTCTCACTATTTAGCCCTGGCTGGTGTGGAACTCACTATGTAGACCAGGCTGGCCTCAAATTCACAGAGATCTTCTTGCCTCTGCCTCCTGAGTGCTGGAATTAAAGGTGTACACAACCATGCCTGGCCCTATTTTTATCTTTTTCATTGTGTAGCCATGCCACCAGTCCCAACAGATTTCTTGTGTGGTGTGTGTGTGTGTGTGCGTGTGTGTGTGTGTGTGTGTACATGAGTGCAAGTGCTCTCAGAGGCCAGAGGCATCAGATCCCCCAGAACTGGAGTTATGCCCTGTGAACGCTGGGAACCGAATTCCAGTCCTCTGGAGCAGATGTCTCTTAACTGCTGAGCCATCTTTCCAGCTCCTCAAGGGAATTCTTTCTAAAGTTTTTTTAAATTTATTTTTATTTTATGTGTATGAGTGTTTTGCCTGGATGTATGTAAGTGCACCCATACATGCAATCCTCACAGAGGCCAGAAGGGGGCATCAGATCCATGGAACTGGAATTACAGATGGTTGTCAACCGCCGTGTGGGTTCTGGGAACTGAACTCAGGTCCTCTACAATAGCATTCAGTGCTCTTAACTACTGGGTTATCTCTCCAGATCCTCAAGAGAATTCTTAAGCTGAGCTGTTACTTGGAGAGAGACAGCAGACATTGTAACAGTTCTCTGTTACATAGTCACATCACCAGACACAAGAAGCCAGAAGCTTGAGCCTGTAGACTCTCCCCTCACCCCATAGTTCTATTCAAGGCTAGCTACAGAAGACAGGGCTCTTGTTCAGACACAATCCTTGATGTCAGGATGTCAGCAGAACACTAAACCAAGTACACACAACCTTCTGAGCAGGACCCAGGCTCTGCCTCTCTAGCTTTCTTTTTTCAAGAAGGTTTGCATAGGACAGTCTCTCAGCAAGAGCAAAGAGGGACTCACCAGCTTCCGGCCCAGGCTCTGGAGGGGCAGTAGGAGAGGCTGGAGGAGGCCAGCTGACTCTTGGGCCTGGGGTCTGGCCCACTGTGGTGGACAGGGGCCTGGATGCCACCTCCCTGGGTGTTGAACTGTTGCTGTCCACTGCAGGGGCTGTGGGCAACACATAGCCGAGGGGCATGCCTGGGATAGGAAAAAGGAGATTAGCGCCCCCTCCAGAGCTGCCTCCTACAGAGTAGCCCAAGGCTTTCCACATCCCTAACCCAGAGAGAGATGTGGGTGGGTGGGAATAAGGGTAGAGAGAGCTTGAAAAGGACAGAGCTTAGAGGTGGACGAGAAGAGGAGAGGCATCCATAAGAGGGCAGGATTGGCTTCTGCTGGGAGCAAGAAGATGGAGCCCCCACATTTATGCATCAAAACCCAGACAACATCCAGGGCTGGAGAGATGGCTCAGTGGTTAAGAGTACTCTGCTCTTACAGAGGACCCAAGTTTGGTTCCTAGCACCCACATGGCAGCTAACAACCATCAACTGTAACTCCAGTTCCGGGGGATCCAATGCCCTTTTTTGACTGCCAAAGGCACTTCACACAGGTGGTGCATTTACATGCAAACAAAACACTCATGCACATAAAATAAAGGTAATACATTAAAAATAGACAATATCCAGGCTGGAGAGATGGTTCAGTGGTTAAGAGCCCTGGCTGCTCTTGCAGAGGACCCGGGTTTGAATCCCAGCACCCACATGGTGGCTAACAACCATCCCTAACTCCAGTTCCAGAGGATCCAACAGCCTCTTCTGACCTCTGAGGGCTTTGCACGACACAGGTACACTTACCTACATGCAGGCAATACACGCATATACATAAAATAAAAATAATAAGTAAATTAATTAAATAATAATAATAAAATAAAAATAGACAATATCCAATGTTCCTTAGAGAGACCCAAGATTTTACATAAGAGAAGGTGGGGAAAGTGGGGGGTTCACAAAGGAAGGGAAGGGTGAACAGGGACAACACTGCTTCTTGACCATCCACTTGCTACGACACCCACTGTCCCATCCTTCCCCGAGGTCCCCACTCGTGCCCCCTCACCATCACACACGGCCCCAGCATCCTCTCGGTGGTGACAGTCATGTTGGCCCCAGGGCCTTGCCGGGCAGAATCGCAGGGCTGTCTCATTTCCCCGACAACGGAGATCATCCAAGATGATGGGTCCGGCCCCCTCCCCAAAGAAGGCACCCCCTGGGGCAGCCAGCGCCCTGCCACAGCCCAGCTCCCTGCAGGCCACAGCAGCATCACGAAGATCCCAGGCATCATCACACACTGACCCCCAGCGACTGCCATGCCACACCTCCAGGCGGCCAGCACAGCCATGGGGGCCATCAGCAAGGCGTAGCCTGGGTGCAGGACCTGGATAGAGGGGCAGGAAGGACAGGGAGATGAGAAGCTAGGATGAGAGAGCAGGTGCTGAGTTGTATCAAGAAGGGAGACTAGGATGGGTACTCAGGCACCGAACTAGATCTATGAGGAGTGAGGATGAATGGACAGGTGCTGAGTTAGACCTATGAGGAACTCGGATGGGTGAACAGGTGCTGAGTCACGCCAACAGGGAAGGGAAAGAGAAAAGGAAGGGACAGAGTTAGAGGAAAGAGGAGGGTAAAAGGAGAGCACCCCAAGTGCTGTTCAACAGCCCCCAGCCCCTGTCCCAGTTTCACCCAGTACAGGTGGGGAAAGACTCAGGAAGATAATTAGGCACCGTGTTGAAGCGGGGTGTGGCAGGGAGGCAAGGCTTGCTTGTTAGTGCCCCTACTCCACCTGTTTCTCTCCGTACCGTTAGACCACTCCCCTCCCTTCTTCCTACCTCAGCTCCCTGGCTGACCCATAGAGACAAGGGACCTCCGAGCAGGGGAACCAGGCCAGGTAGCCATGTGCAGAGGGCAAGCAGGGCCCCTTGCTTCTGAAGGCTCTGCTGTAAACAGCCTGTGAGGCAGGTATTCTAGCCTCATTGCCCCCTCAAGGAGACTGAGGCTCAGCGGACAGAGGCCTCACCCCTGCCTCTCCCATTTCTACAGGGAATGGGTAGAGACAGACTTGGAGCCAAGCCTTTCACCACTTCCTGGGGGGGTGGAGTGTCAGAACGGCCCTCGGCCCCGGCATACCGCTGCAGACAAGCCCAGCATCCTCTGTGTGGTCACAGTTACTCCGGCCCCATGGGCTTCGGGGACAGTCCCGGAGGGCCTGTTCTCCTCCTCCACATCCCACATCATCCATCCACACAGGTCCTGCACCAGGCCCGAATCTAGCACCCCCAGGGGCAGCCAGTGCCCCTCCACAGCCCAGCTCCCTGCAGGCCACTGTGGCATCTCGAAGATCCCATCCGTCGTCACACACAGTGCCCCAACGCCCACCGTGCCAGACTTCCAGGCGACCAGCACAGCCATGGGGACCTGAGACCAGGCGCATCCGCTCTGGGGGGACAGATAGGAAAGAAGAGGGTCAGTGAAGGGCTATGTCTGATGGCAGTTTGGAGGAAGCAGCTTCTTCTTTCTCCACCTGGGGAAACTGAGGCCCAAAAAGGGTAGTGACCTGAGGTCTGCCTGTCAGCTGGCTCATCCTGGAAAGAGAGCCACCATCTGAATTAGGTGCAACCCCTGGGTCTCCTGACAGCATGGATCCAGCAGAAGAGGGAGTGGCCAGCTCTGACTGAATCATAAGGGAGAACACAGTGAACACTGGGTTCATTGGAGGGTCTCAGTCTGGAAAGTGGTCTGATACCCTCAGCCTGGCAGAGTCTACGGACTCATAGCACACAGATCTGGGGAACAGGGGAGGTTAAGAGAAGACTTACCCTGGCGGGGGCCTCCGCTTCCCAGCACAGGGGCCCGGGTGGACTTGGCCTGTTTGGGTGGTCGAGGGTTCTTCTTTCGGGAGGCATTTTGGGGGGTTGCTGCTTGGCGGGGAGCTGGGAAGGGGACACATGACCAGGTCAGGAATTGAGCTGTTCCTCCTTCTACACTCTTTGGTATCTGTTTGGGGATACGTTTCTAGGGGTCTGAAGTGATGGAGGACTTCCGGGTGATAAAAGAAAGTAGCTCCTGGGAAAGTGGAGCTGAGGGGAACTCTCATTGCAAACAGTCCATCCCTCACAGCAGAGATGGATCACAGGGCAGGACGGGTGGCCTAGTCCTCTGGGCTCACCATGAGTCACACGGGATTCCTCTGAGCTGGGGCTTAGCTCCTCAGACAGTGCCAACCATGGATCCCCATCCAGCAGGGATGTTGTGTCATCCCTAGAGTTAGCCACACGCTGACCTATGGGAAAGAACTGAAGTTATAAGGAAGGTGGGGGGACCAGAGGGGCTACTGGGTCCCTGGGACAGGAGCAGGGGTTGGGACATCTGAATTCCCTAGGGTTTCAAAGTGATTATGGCCTGGCTTGACCTTATTCCTAGCATTTTGGAGGTAGGAAGATTTCTGTGAGTTAGAGGCCAGCCTGGTCTACATAACAAGTTCCAGGCCAACCAGGGTTACATAATAAGACCCTGTCTCAAAACAACAGAAATAAGTGATTGTAAATTGGGGGTTCCTAGAGGGAGTGGAACATGAGGCTTTATGTGGAGCAGGGATTGGGCATCTCTGAGCTGCTAGACAGCTCAGATTTGGAGAAACTAAAAACTTAGGGGTCCCCAGGTTATCACCAGGAGTATGTGTCTCTTTACCTGCACAAACCACGCCTGCATCCTCCTCATGAGAGCAGATGTGGGCTTTCCAGCCCCGGTGGGGACAGAGGCCCAGGTGCCCCTCATTGCCCCGGCAGGCCAGTTCACTAAGCCACACGGGCCCAGAGCCCTCCCCGAAGAATGCCCCTCCAGGGGCGGCCAGTGCCCCCCCGCAGCCCAGCACCCGGCAGGCCACTGCAGCATCCCGTAGATCCCATCCGTCGTCACACACGGTGCCCCAGCGCCCATTGTACCAGACCTCCAGGCGGCCTGCACAGCCATGGGGACCATCAGCCAGGCGTAGCCGCTCTGAGGGATGGAAGGAAAGTTGTGACTCCAGACAGGGGTACTCTGAAGCTGGGGACCAGGGTGACAGTAAGGGCAGGGGACTGTCTTGCTGAGTACCATCAGGAAGCCAGCTGCCCCAGGGAGGCTGGATCCTGGACCCCATGAGAAGAATGTCTCAGAGATGTTGAGGGGCTGTATTGGAGATCAAAGTGGAGTAGGGGTGGCCAGGGATCAGCCGGAGGGTGAGGCAAGGCCTGGGGTGGACAGCCAGCAGCTGGCTTGGAGCTGGGCAAAGCCAGATGGGAGGAAAGTCAGGACACTTACCGATAGCCTGGATCCCTACCAGTGCTGCTGCAAGGGAGTTTGGAGGGGACAGAGTGAGGAGCAGGCCCAAGGGGGAGGGGGCCTTTTCCCCAGTTCAGGCTCCCAGCTTGAGTTCAGTGAGACACATCCACCCACATACATACGGATTGCTCACACCTCTAAGCCAGAAACCCCACTGCTGTAATGAACTTTGGGCGGAGGCTGGGCTGAACTGCAGGTCCCTGGGGCGGATGGAGCCCCACATGCCTGGCCCTTGAAGTCAGGGCTGGAGACCAGAACTTAATGGTGGGGTCAGACCCCACAGAGTCAAGGCCAGGGCATGCAGAGGGCTGATCCCTAGGGTTGCTAGGCAGGGCATGCACAAGTCTGGGTCCCTGAAAAATTAGAGGGGACAGCCAAATGTCAGGGTGTCCCAGGGCACCAGGGAATACAGCAGGCTTCAGGAAATGGATGAGCTAAAAGGTCAGAGATGGGGGAGTTCAGACCCCCTAAGTCCCATCCCCCTACCCAAGAAATGGGTCACTCACCAAGGAGGCAGGCCAAGACCCTCATGTTTGCAGAGTCCAGGGCAGGGGTTGGGGTGAAAGGGGAAGGAGGGGAGGGGAGGGGAGGAGGAGGCAGCCAGGGAGGAAAGGAGGGAGGGAAGCGCCTGCTGGGGCGCCCTAGACAGTGAAGATCTAGAAGGTCTGAAGGCTTTGCCAGGAGGGAGAGAGGCTGCAGGGAGGCAGCAGGGGACAGGAGGGGGGAGGGGGCTGGCCACAGCTGAGGCTGGGGAGGAGGGGGACCGGCAGCAGGCGGGGAGGGAGGTGTTCAAGAGCAAACACCCACAGTGGAGGGAGGTGGCCAGTTAGGCTCCAGAGGGCCACATGCTCAGGATGCTTAGGGGGGATGGCAGACTGACTCTGGGAAGGGTCAGGCAGGCCTGGGTGTCTGGGGGACAGCAGGGCTGGGGGCACACCCTCCTGCCTCCTCCTTTGTTGAGCCAGGGAATTGCAGCTGGGAGTGGGCAGATCTGAGGCACTCCCACAGTAGCGAGAGGGCCTACAGCCAGACCCTAGGAGAGACTTCCTGGATTAGAAAAGAAACTGTAAAACCCCTCTTCAATTGACACCCACCCTGGTGAATCTGAATGGAAAGCCTCCAGTCCTTATCTGTGAACTTGAGAGTCCCATACACAGGTATGGAGGGAGGGGAGACCAAGGGCCAAGGCTTGGTCTGGAGAGGGGGACTACACACTCACACACTCTCTCTCTCTCTCTCTCTCTCACACACACACACACACACACACACCAGCAGCTGTGAGGGGAAAAACTTCAGTAATGGGGAGCATGACTCAGAAGGCCTGGCAGGGACTGGACTGCAGTGAGCTCACTGCCTCCCCTTCTCCCAGCTCAGCCCCCCCACTCCCCCACCCCATTCCCCTAGCAATTAATGTCAACTTGGGAAAGGAGGAGCCAGACAGAAGGAGAGGGTCCAGATCGGCTGGAAAAGGCATCAGACAGGAGACAGGCACACAGCAGTTTCAGGCTTTATTAACAATGTAAAAAACCATATGGGCCCAGAGGCCCATTCCCCGCAGCTCCACCCACTCCCGGGAGGCCTGTCCCCTTGGGAAGTACCCAGATGCAGACCCTAACTCTTGGAGCCGGCTTTGCCTGCTCACTCTCCCTAAATATCCCTCCCAGGCCTAGAGCTCACACAGCAGGGACTTTACAGGACCCGGCCCAGACAGGTTTTCCAGTGCAGACAGACCTGGAAGGCAGGGATTGGATCGGCTGACCTCTAGTGGCCCCTGGGGGCCCAGAAGGGAAAAAAGGATTCATCCTACTGAGTTCAGCAGCCCCTCTGAGCCTGGCAAGGCTGCTGTGAGCAGACTGGGGAGCAATTGAGGGAGGGGGTGTAAAGTGCCCGGCATATTTGTATACCTCCTTAGGTACTGGTTCTCTGCCCATCTATCTCCCCAGAGGGCATGGTCTGCAGTCACAGGTCCTTGCTGAACTCCCTAACCAGGGTATAGCCCATGCAGCCCCAACCCCCCTCAGCCTGGTAGCCACAGCCCTCTAGCAACCCTGCCACCCCCCAAGCGGCCACAGCCACTGGGACCACTAGCCGGGCCCGGGGCTCCCCAATACTCCCTGCCCAGGCTCTAGCCCGGGACTCTGCGAAGGCCAGCAGCCTCCTACCCACTCCCCTGCGGCGGTGCCAACGACACACGGAGAGGCGGGTGACTCGGGCCCCCTCCCCCAAGTTGGCGCCAGGGGCCAGGGCCAGGACTCCGCACACATCACCAGAACCCCGGACAGCCACCCAGGGGCCCCCCAGGCCACCTGGAGGAGGCAAAGAGCCCCAGCGGGCTCGCAACCCCAGCTTCACAGCGGCAACAGCTAGGAACACGGGCAGCAGGAGAGCCAGAGCGAAAGAGGCCAGGACGAAGCGCAGGCCGCTACTGGCTGCGGCCAGGAGGAGAAGGGCCGGCGGGCGTGTCAGGGCGTGGAGGACCACACGGTTTTCTGTGTCCTTTACACCAGCCTGTGGGTGTGGGGGGGTGGGGGCTCAGCCATGCATTAGGTGGGAGCCCCCGGACCTAGGCTCTGGGGGAAGGGGTCCCCCAAATGGTAAGGAAGGACAGCTGGAGGGGTGCCAGTCTAGCCCAGCTGGATGGATGAATGAGGAAATTGGGAGCTGTGGGGGGCATGAATCCGGAGAGCATGCCGGGAGTCAGGCACCAGGGAAGCCAGAATAGGGAAACTGAAGCTGTGGACTCTTTTCAGGAGTCTGGGGTGGGAACAGGGCTAGATTACTGGGCTGTTGGGACCGACTACGGGTCAGGAGGCCTGAGTGTTTAGCCCCCACACCCTTCCATCTGCTAAAACCAAAACCGAAGAATTCATGTGCAAGTAGGGAGAAGGCATACACGGCCAGAGGGACCAAGCAAAACTGGCCGAGACCAGAAGGAGATGCCCTCCAGAGGCCCCGCTGGCTCGGGCAGGTGGGCGGGGCTGGCGGAGCCCACTTTGAAGGACCCTAAACAACTGCGCAGGCTCAGTGGGCACCTGTCTGTCTGCCTGCCTCTCACCTTCAGCATCTCCAGCACCACCGGCTTCTCATCTTCCCTCATCTCCCGCACTGACAGGTGGTTGGGGGCCATGGTAGCCCCCAGGCCGCCGCCCCCTAGGAGGGAGCTGGCGTTGCGCACCTGGTGAAGACAAGTAGGTTCAGCGTCATATTGGGCACCTGAGTCCTCAGAGCCCTGGGGGCGCGGAACCGGGCTGCAGTTTTTCCCAGATAACATCACAAGGGCTCTGGGGCGCCCCCGAAGAGGACTATGGCAGGTCAGGCGCCCCCAAACCCAGGGACCTCCCTAAGGTCTCCCCAACGTCCATAAATGTCCTCCGGGGAGGACATTCAGCGATCCGACCCTAAATTCGCTCTGGATGTCAACACCTGGCAGCGGGGGTCCACGAGGCTCCTCCCCACACGCCAGAGTAAGGGGCTCACTCGCGCCCCCGCCCCGCGCCAGTAGCCCCCGCCTCCCCTGCCGTGGTCCCGGTCCTGAGCAGCAGGAGCAAGGGCCCGCAAGCACCTCCACGGGTCGCAGCGATCCCTTAACAGGGTCGGGAAGGGGGTCACCGACGGAAGTGACGTCCACACTCCAGAGTAGCAGGGGCGGGGCGGCGCCTGCTGTCGGCCTTGGCAACTGTTGTCAAGCTTCCCCAGCTAGTGAGAGAGGGGGTGCGGGGAGCGAGGGAACTGTGAAGGCCAGAGAGAGCTCTGACCCCGGTGGAAGCTTCCTCCCCGACCCTAGGGAGCAATGCGGAAAGGGGGCAGTTGCAAGCCGCTGGGAAAGGAAGGGCTACTTACCCAGCTGGGGAAAGCTTAGCACAGCTCCTTTCCGAACAGCCCTCGTTGCTAAGCGACCTGAGCATCGCGAGGAGGCGGCGTAGGGTGCAAACCCAGTCTCATTGGCGCCCGGGCCTTTGCAGGAAGGGGTGGGGGCAGCGCTCCGCAGCATCTCAACCCCAGGGACCTCCATGTCAACCCGGTGGGGAACTAGGAAATTGATTCCAGTGTCCCCCTACTATTAGTGACCAGGGACACGCGCGCACACACACCTTTAAAAGATGGGGGAAGGCCGCAGAGATGGCTCAGGTGGGTAAGGGCTCTTGCCGCCAAACTTGACCTTGAATTTGATCGGACTCCCCCAAGTTGTCCCTTGACCGCCACGCGAATGCACACACATATGAACACCATGTTTTTATAAGTAAAAATGTAGAAGATAGTAACCGAGCCCCCAAACGCTAAAGCAGATCATCTCAGAGCCATCAAGAGTGGACTCCTCGCTCCCAGGCAGGGCTAGGCCGTGGCTTTCCCCTCCTCACAAGAAAACAGAAGCACGAAGAGAGACCGGGTCTTTATTGAGAAGCCCAGCCCGCAGCCCCTTGATTCTGGGGCTGACCCCAGCCCAGCTGAGGACCAGGAGTTGGGAGGTTCTCTGTATGGCGCCAAGAGGTGTCAGTCTTCAGAACGTGTGCACCAACTGGACTGCGGGCAGAGTCTGTACAATCTGGATGGAGGGCAGGCCCTGGGGAGCCATGACCCCTGGCCCAGCACCTGCAGGGACCACTTGTACCATCTGGGAGGCGGGAGCCATGGGCACTCCCGCGGGGGCAGAGGCGGGCACTGGAGCCGGCGGAGCCAGGAGCTGCAGGGTGGCGGCGCCTCCGGGGCCGCTGCTATTTTCCAGCAGCTCAGTAGCTGGGGCACTGCGAATGATGAGGAGTTTCTGTCCCGCTGGACTGGGGGCTGGCGCCTCGGTCAGCCCAGGGGACAGAGTTTCGACCTCCTGCACACAGAGCCGGGTCTGCTCACCATCTGCTCCGCTCAATACCAGCACACTCTGCAAGCCGTCGTCTGTCTGCAGGGTCTCAAACAGGACATCCTGGACCACACCGGTGCTGGCCTCCCCGTCCCCCACCTCCCCAGGGCCACCAGGGCCGGTGAGTAGCTCCTCAGCTGCCCCACTCTGAACCACCAGCAGGTTTGGGGTTTCGGTAGCCACAGCTCCCCCAGTAGAGTTGGAGAGCTGGCCTGCCAGGGGCTGCAGCTGGACCGTGGTCACTTCCTGGGCTGGCTGGAGCTGGACTGCGGTCACTTCCTGCGCAGGCTGGAGTTGGACCGTGGTCACTTCCTGCGCAGGCTGAAGCTGGACCCCACTCATTTCCTGGGGCCCTGCCTCCCCACTCCCCACATTCTGTAACACAATGAGGCTTTGCCCTGCCCCGCCAGCCCCCGCGCCGCTCCCCCCCTGCACTCCCAGACCACCCGGGCCCGGCAGCCACACCACTCCTGACCCCTGTCCGGCTTTCCCCAGGGCCCGAGGGCTCTGCCTCGCACCACTGCTCGCACTGGCAGGGGGCAGTAGGATGAGCTTGGGTGGGGCGGGTGGGGGAGGAGGGGTAGAAGGCTGGACGCTGCTGGGGATCAGCTGGAGGCCCTGGGCGGTCTGCACCAGCAGGAAGGTCTGGGAGTTGGGCGCAGCTGGGCCTGGGGGCTGAGCCTGCGCCATGCCCCCGGCCACCTCCAGGGAAAGCGTGGCCTGTAGGTGGGGGAGAACGTGGACATCTTGGGTGGCCAGGGGGGCTGGAGCGGCGGCCAGGGGGACGGGGAGCTGCGGCCCGACGGGGCCTGCGGGGCCCGCAGTGGAGGCCGGGCCGTGAGTCCGCAGGTGCCGCTGCAGGTAGGCGGCCATGACGAAACCCCGGCCGCAAATGGGGCAAGCGAAAGGGCGCTCGGCCGAATGCGTGCGCTGGTGCAGCAGCAGGTTGGAGGAGTGCGTGAAGGTCTTGGGGCAGAGCGGGCAGCGGAAGGGCCGCTCGCCCGTGTGCACGCGCTGGTGCTGCCGCAGGTTGGACGTCTGCGCGAAGCTCTTGCCACACACGCCGCAGGCGTGCGGCCGCTCGCCCGTGTGGACGTGCTTGTGGCGCCGCAGGCACGACGTGTTGCGGAAGGCCTTGCCGCACTCCCCACAGGCGTAGGGCCGCTCGCCCGAGTGCAGCCGCAGGTGGTACTGGTAGTGCGACGACCACTTGAAGGTGAGGCCGCACTGGCCGCAGGTGAAGGCCCGCAGGCCCGTGTGCACGCGCTGGTGGATGGCCAGCAGGGACGAGCGCTTGAAGGCCTTGCCGCACTCCCCGCACTGGTAGGGCCGCTCACCCGTGTGGTCCCGCAGGTGGTAGCGCAGCCCCGACGAGCCCTTGAAGGCCTTGCCACACTCGGCGCACTTGTAGGGCCGCTCCGCGGACACGGGCGCCGGCGGGGCAGCCGGGGCCAGGGGCTCCTGGGGACAGGTGACCTCAGCGGCCTCGGCCTGGGGGGGTGGGCGCCCGGCCGCCGCCTCCTCCACGTGGCACTGCTGGTGCGCCAACAGGCTGGCCAGCTGCGGGAATGCGCCGTCGCAGCTGCCGCAGCGGAAGG
>NW_008349291.1:1132431-1172459 GCF_000622305.1 Nannospalax galili
CGTCGGGAACCAGGACCTCGGCTGGGCCAGGCTCGTGGGCGGGGGGCGCAGCGGCGCCGGGGGCGGGGCCGTGCGTGCGCTGGTGCAGCAGCAGGTTGGAGGAGTGCGTGAAGGTCTTTGGGCAGAGTGGGCAGCGGAAGGGCCGCTCGCCCGTGTGCACACGCTGGTGCTGCCGTAGGTTGGTGCTCTGCGTGAAGCTCTTGCCGCACACGCCGCAGGTGTAGGGCCAGGCTCGTGGGCGGGGGGCGCAGCGGCGCCGGGGGCGGGGCCGTGCGTGCGCTGGTGCAGCAGCAGGTTGGAGGAGTGCGTGAAGGTCTTTGGGCAGAGTGGGCAGCGGAAGGGCCGCTCGCCCGTGTGCACACGCTGGTGCTGCCGTAGGTTGGTGCTCTGCGTGAAGCTCTTGCCGCACACGCCGCAGGTGTAAGGGCGCTCCCCGGTGTGCACGTGCCGGTGGCGCCGCAGGCTGGACGAATTCTTGAAAGCCTTGGGGCAGTCCGGACACGGGTAGGGCCGCTCCCCCGTGTGCTGCCGCAGGTGGTACTGGTAGTGCGACGACCACTTAAAGGCAAGGCCGCATTGGCCGCAGGTGAAGGCCCGCAGGCCCGTGTGCACGCTGCGGTGGATCTGCAGCAGGGACGAGCGCTTAAAGGCCTTGGGACAGTCGGGACACTGGTAGGGCCGCTCACCCGTGTGGCCTCGCTGGTGGTAGAGGAGGGCGGAGGAGCCCTTGAAGGCCTTGGGGCAGTCTGGGCACTTGTAGGGTCGTTCTCCCGTGTGCGTGCGCTGGTGGTGCAGAAGCCGCGACGACCACCGGAACGACTTGCCGCACTCCCCACACTCGTACTGAGCTGTTGGGGTGGGGGCTGGGGCGGCGGTGCCCGGCTTTTCCCCGGTCCCCTCTGCCGTCGAAGCTGGTGCCATGTCCACGTGGGAGCCGACCATCACACCTGGGGGAGTGATTCTGATGAGAGTGGGCCACACAGCTCTTCAAGGGACCGGGCAGCCTACCTAAGGACTACATTGGTTCACTCTAAACTCAGTTGCCTTTTTAAAACCCCTTCCTAAGGACTGGAGAGCTGGCTCCGCGGTTAAGAGCACTGGCTGCTCTTGCAGAAGACCCAAGTTCGGTTCCCAGCACCTAATGGTGGCTAACAACCATCTGTAATCCAGTTCCAGGGGATCTGACGCCCTCTTCTGGCCTCCGTGGGCATTGTACCAGTGCAATTACATGCAGGCAATAATACATTCATGATAAAATAAATAAAATACTTTAAAATCTTTTGAAAATTGTATATGTATGAATGTTTTGGTCTGCCTGTATGTCAGGACACCTGTATCATGCAATGCCTGTGGAGGTCAGAAAAGGGTGTCCCCTGAAACTGGAGTTACATTCGAACCCTGGTCCTCTGCAAGAGCAGCCAGTGCTCTTAACTACTGAGCCATCTCTCCAGCCCCCTAAGGTCAGTGCCCTGAAGAGGGCTTCCTGGTGAAGACTTCCAGGATTCTCCACTCCCACGTGTTCCTCTAAGTTGCACTCCAAGGAAAGCATCCCACTCCACCACCCACTTGCCTCCCAGGCATTCCCCTTTTGCATCCTCTAAATGCCTAGACCAGTGGAGCAATGACCCGGTTCCTGTGGGATCTATATCCTCCTCCACGTCATCACTACCACCCCAAGTGTAGCAGACTCACTATTACAGTCACTCCCTTCCATAACCAGCCCACACTGGCCTGTCTCACTGTGTACACATTTACTTCCCAGACTCAACGAGCTCCCTCACCCTTCCTGGTGACAAGCCACTTCTCTGATCCCTACAATCCCGGGTGACCCCCTAACGTATTTCTTTCCTCCTGAAAGCTCCACAGCCTCCTCTCCCTTCCCTGCTCTTAGCAGGTGACCTTGCCCTGGATCATTCAAATGAAAGAAAAGTAACAGCAATCAGAACAGAATGTTCTCACGCTCCAATCACCTGCCCTGGTGGTTTCCAAGGTGGCACCCAGGGGCCATTTGGTGATGCCTGGAGGTACTCACTGTTGCTTGTCTGTCAGGTGGAGGGGCAGGGGCGCTAGTCAACACCCTACGAAGCACAGGAACCCCCATATGAAGGATCCAGCCCAAAATATCAGCAGCTTGAGGCTGAGAAACTGTACCTCCCTTTCCCACAAGCCACCTGTGCCATGGCCTCTGACCTCCCATGACATCGTTTTCTTCTCCCAGACCATTCCCAGCAGCAAACTGGTCTTTTTAAAGAAACACACACCCTTTGCCTCTCTACCCCCTCCAGCCATGCATGGCCTTGCTTCCCCTCACAGCTCAAGAGAATCAATCTGCTCTTCCCCTCACCAACCACTGCAGTCACCCCTGGTCCCACACACCCCAGCTCCCTGCTGTTGAGTCCTAGAGCTCTGTCCTTCCTTCAGCCATGACCCCTGGCTTCAGGAAGCCTGGCTCGCCTCCTTCCTGTCACCATCCTGCCTCTGGGCTGGATCCTTCTCAACCCCAACTTGGGATAGCTGGGACTCAGTCAAGATTTGCTGCTCCTCTCTCTGGCCCCTCTCAGGACTTCATGAGTGTCCAGAAATGTGGCTCCACTCAGGAACTCTTGTTTGTGCCAGGAGCTCAGTGCATTGTGCCTAAGACACTTCACACTCAAGAAAAAAAAAAAAAAATCTAACTCTAAGTTTGGAGGGTTTGTTTTTGCTTCTGTGCAAAAAAAAGTCCGGCTGGGTTGTGATCAGTTGGTGGAGTGCTTATCAAGCACACGTAAAGCCCTGATTAAATTCCCAGCACTGCATCAACTGGGTGTGGCGACACTGGGTTGGAACCCCAGGACTAAGGAGGCTGAGGAAGGAGAATGTTGAGGTCCAGGCCAGCATGGACAGCTATAACTCCTGTGCCAGAGCAGAGGACAAGTACCCTACAGGAGTCCATGACTTCCCAGGGCCTGTGGCCTTCTCTCTTGCTGTCCTCTCAACCAGGTAAGGAACGACCCTGCCCTGAGGCTCCTGCCTGGTACCCCTACCCTCTAATAGCCACAGCTCTGTCACCTCCAGGCCTTCACTGCAATCACCTCAGCAACACCTCACCACTCCATTTAAATCTGCAATCCCTTCCTACAGTCCCTGTTCCATTCTAAATACTAAACAACCAGCAGAGATTTGGGAATGGACCAACTCAACCTCAGCAGAGATTTGGGAATGGACCATTCTCTGTCAAAGAGGGTTGTCTTGTGCATTATTTGGTGTTTGGCAACAACCCTGAACTGGACCCACTAGATGCCAGGGGCAACCACACCCCTGCAAGTGTGATAACAGCATGGCGCCATCCTGATCGTTCTCTATGAAGTCCCCCATGACACTGTTTACAGAGCACCTCCAGTCACTGCGGCAGTGCCACCCCAGGAGAGCATCACCACCACATAAGCTCTGTGCCGCTTCCTGTTGTATTCTGCCTACTGTCCAGTGCCATGAAAAGAGACCCCTGTCTTATGACTGTCAGTGCCTACCAGAACATCTGACTGTGTGCTCAGTAAAGTAGCTTGAGTGAACAGAGACTAGGCATCCCCTTTGGACAGGCATAAGGATTTTCTTTTCAAAAAGATGGGCATCCTGGGGCTGGAGAGATGACTCAGATGTTAAGAGCACTGGCTGCTCTTGCAGAGGACCCGGGTTAGGTTCCCAGCACCCACATGGCAGCTAACAATCGTCTGTAACTCCAGTTCCAGGGGATCCGACGCCCTCTTCTGGCCTCCGAAGACATTGTGTGAACGGGTGCACTTACATACATGCAGGCAAAAAGCTCATATACCTATAATAAAAATAAATAAATCTAAATTTTCTTAGAGAGACCGAGGCCAAGAAGTTGTTTACGTGCCTTTCAGAAGCTGTACATCAACCTTTGTTTTGTTTTGTGAGACACGATCTCCCTGTAACCCCAGCTAGCCTGGAACTCACTGTGTAGACTACAGAGATCCTCTTGTCTCTGCCTCCCGAGCTCTGAGATTAAAGCGGGCGCCACCACGCCCAGCGATCGGACATCTTTAACACAAGATGCTGGTGCTGTGGAGGAACCGGGACCCATCTTACCACTGAGCATTTCCTTTAAAAGGCTGGACTTTAAGAGGATGCTTTTTGGGGTTGGCATGGGGCTTCCTTGGTAAGTGTGCTTGCCTAACATGCAGGAAGCCCTGGGTTCCATCCCCAACAAAGCCTAAAATTGGACGTGGTGGCATACACCAGCAATCGCAGCATTTGGGAGGTGGAAGCAGGAAGTTCGGAAGTTAAGATGTCATCCTCGGCTACATACAGCTTTCGAGGCCACCCTGAGCTACATGAGACCCTGTCTCAAAAAAAAAAAAAAAAAAGTAGGGAAAACGCAGGAAGGTTTGCAAATTGCACAGCTAAACACAGCTCCTAACCCCTTTAAGAGGGCGGAGCCTGCTTAACGGATTAAAAGTCGGAGGCGAAATAGCGACCTTCCCCTTAAGGCACCCCTTCCGGTTTCACGCTCGCCGTTTCCCAAACGACTCCGCCCTCCGGCCCCTCCCCCACCGCGCCCTCCGGTCTCTCACCTGCGGCCCGGGTCGGGCAAATTGCACAGCTAAACACAGCTCCTAACCCCTTTAAGAGGGCGGAGCCTGCTTAACGGATTAAAAGTCGGAGGCGAAATAGCGACCTTCCCCTTAAGGCACCCCTTCCGGTTTCACGCTCGCCGTTTCCCAAACGACTCCGCCCTCCGGCCCCTCCCCCACCGCGCCCTCCGGTCTCTCACCTGCGGCCCGGGTCGGGGGGAGGGGGGGGTGGGCCAGGGGGAACCCCAAGACCTGCCCGCGGGGGCCGACGGGAAGCGGGGCCCGGCACAGCGCTGCAGGAGCCGCGGCCCGGGAGGGGGCGGGGGCGTGCTCCCTCCCCACGGCCCCCAGCGCGAGGCACCCAACCTTTATCAGCGGCCTCTCGCGCACACAAACCCCGCCGCCGCCGTCGTGCGTCGTGACGCAAGGCGCCGCGCCCACCCCGGTCCCGCCCACTGCCTCCGTGCGCTCTGGGTGTGCATGGTGGGGACCGCGACCCGGGTCGCGGGTGGAGATCGGTCTGCCGTAGAGAAGTTCTTCCTGGTACGCGCTGCAGAAATCGGAAACTGAGGCACGCAGTTTTCTGGCCTGGGTCGGGGGAAAATCCTGCTTCTGCCCCTGCCCGACCTGGGGTTGGGGTCACAACGGCTATTCGGCGACTCCTTGCTGCCGACCAGGGGTTCCCACCCAGAGCACTAGTGACGTTAGGCAGGTCGTTTTTGTTGTCTTAATTTTTCTTTTTCTGAGCCAGGGTCTCTTGTCCCTCGGGCCTGGAGCGCATGCTCTTGCCTCCACCTCCCCAGTACTGGGGTTCTGGGCAGGTGCCTTCACACTGACTGGGATGCGCCATCCTTGGCCTCTGCCCACTGGATACCAGTGGGAATACTCTGTGCACAAACACACACACCCCTTGGGTGTCAGGAGACATTGCCAGATATCCACTAGTTCAGAGTCAGGACTCCAAGGTGACTAATCTCTCTCCCCACCTCCCGTTTAGTTCCCTGATCCTCCCTCTACTTCCCAAGTGCTGGGATTACAGGAATACTCGAGCCATTTTCTGCTACCTAAAGTCCACTTGTCAATAGCGAGGGGCCAGAGACAGAGCGCACTGCACCTGGGTGCTAATTCCACTAGACGTTCAGGGACCTCAACTCACACCAAACTGGGGTTCATGGCGTTGATGCTGGAAAGAGTCTTACAACCATAGCAACCTTATGAAGCACAGTTGGTGATTTCATTAAAGATATTTTAATACAGGTTTAAGCACAAGGGCTGAGAGAGAGGAGCTCAGAAGAAAGACACATTCTAGGGCTGGAGAGAGCCCAGTGGCTATGAGTAATGGCTGCTCTTGCAGAGGACCCAGGTTCGAATCTCACCACCCACATAGGGGGTAAAAACCGTAACTCCAGTTCTAGGAGATCCGATGCCCGCCTGTCCTCCATGGGTGCATTTACATACATGCAGGTGTAACACTCATACACATAAATCAATCAAGAAAATTTTTTTAAAAGAAAGACACATCCAATTGGGTGCATATGTTTCCCCACGGGGAATAGGGAAAACTAAGATGCACTCAAGTGTGGGTATTGGCTCCTCACGGAAAGTAAGCAGTTAATTGTCTTAGCACTACTATTTTCCTGACTCAATTACATTTCAGAAGTTTGCTATGAAACTTTTTTTTCCTCTTTATTTATTTAGTTAATTGGTCTTTTATTTGAGACTGGGTCTCTCTGTAGCCCCAGCTCTGTAGTTCCCAGCTGGCATGGAACTCACTATGTAGACCAAGCTGGTCTCTCCACTTGCTGATCCTGATATGGAGATCCACTTGCTGCCTGAGTGCTGGGATTAAAGGCCTGTGCCACCACACCCACCTCAGCCCCCTCCCCTTTTCCTTTAATAAGAGAGTTAAGTGAGGGACTGGACAGATGGCTCAGTGGTTAGCAGGCATACTGTTCTTGCAGAGGACCTCAGTTCAGTTCCCAACACCCACTTCAGGAATCTCACAACTCTATGACACCTTCTGATCTCTGTGAGCACTGCATTCACATGCACATACAACACAGACACAGACACATAATTTAAAAATCTTCAGGGAGCTGGAGAGATGGCTCAGCAGTTAAGAGCACTGACTGCTCTTACAGAGGACCCAGGTTTGGTTCCCAGCACCTATATTGTGGCTAACAACTGTCTGTAACTCCAGTTCCAGGTGATCTGACGCCCTCTTCCAACCTCTGTGGGCATTGCACAGCATGAGTGCACTTACATACATGCAGACAATACACTCATACACATAAAATAAAAATTTAAAATAAAAAATAGATCTTTGAAAAACAGCCAGGTGTGGTAGCACGCCCCTTTGATCCCAGCACTTGGGAGGCAGAGGGAGGTCGATTTCTGTGAGATCAAAGCTAGTCTGCTCTACATAGCAAGTTCTAGGCTAACTGGGGCTAAAGGGAGACCCTGTCTCAGAGAGTGGAGTAGACCAGACTTGGTGGTGCATGCCTTTAGTCCCATCGCTAGGGAGGCAGATGCAGGCTGATCTCTGTGTCAGAGCTACATAGTGAGACTTTATTTTTTTAAAAAAGAGAGGGGGCTGGAGAGATGGCTCACAGGTTAAGAACACTGACTTCTTGCAGAAGACCCAGATTCGACCCAGGTCTAACTATCTGAAACTCCAATTCCAGGGGATCCAGTGGCCTCTTCTGTCCTCTGCGGGCATTGCAGGACAAGGCTGCACTTACATACATGCAGGCAATACAAGCATACACATAAAATAATAAAGTATTTTTTTAATATGTGGGGAAAAAACCCCAAAAACAAAAAACAAGGAGAAAGAAGGGGATCTGCAGGAGGGATGGCTCAGTCGGTAGAGTCCTTACTACTCTTTCCAAGAACCCAGTTTGGTTCCCAGCACCCACATGGTGCCTAGCAACCATCCTTAACTCCAGTTCCAGAGGATTTGATGCCCTCTTCTGGCCTCTGTGGACACTGCACAAATGTGGTGCACTTACATACATGCAGGCAAAACACTCATAAAATAAAAAAACAAAGTCTTAAATTTTAAAAGAGGGACACATGCACTGGTTCCAGAGATGCCCTGATGGAGGTATAATCTGATAGGGTAAAACCAGTAGCCATTAGGGTTGAACTAGAGTTTTAAGGCAGATCTTTCTCCTGTAAATGCCGTATATGCTGAGATTCTTAGACATTTTCAGGTTTATAGCTGGGAAGGGAGCTCAAGTAGTTGTTAACGCTGCTCAAAGTATTTTGATTTCTTTTTATGTGTATAAGTGTTTTGCCCACATGAATGTGAATGCACCTGTATTGTGCAGTGTCCACAGAGACCAGAAGAGGGCATCAGATCCCCTGGAACTGGAATTACAGATGGTTGTTTGCCACCATGTAGGTGCTGGGAACCGAACCCTGGTCTTCTACAAGAGCAGCCAGTGCTCTTTACCACTGAGCCAACTCTCCAGCCCCTTTAGCTCCATTCTTAACTCCCTGTCTTTGTTTTTTGAGGCTTTTGTTATTGTTTAGGTTTATGGATTCCTTACTTTTGCCTCACAGTTTCAGAGGATTTCAGTCCATCACAGTGGGGAAGGCCTGGTGGAGTTCATGGTGGTGGGCATATGTAGGAGCCTGCTCACATCATGGTGGACCAGGAAGTAGAGCAAGTGGAACAGGAACCAGAAGCCAGACTGTAATACAAGATTTTCCCCTGAGTCAAACAAGTGCTGTCCTCAGGAGTTCAGCTGTGCCCCTTGCAGAAGATCATCACAGCTGGGCTGGCTTGTTGGTTATTGATGCACCACATAGGACAGTCATGGAACCCAAGCCTGAGTATCCAGCCATGCTTCCCAACCCATGACAGGCAATTTAGCCCTAATTGCATGTCCCTCTGGGAAGGGCTAAAGTACACCGTCTAGGGGAGACATAGGAAAGAGACCTCCGTCTGTGCTGGGTGAGGACTTTCTGGTGCAGCCTTAAGGGGGAGCAACACACTCCTGTCATTAATTAATCTTTTACCCATTGATCTGTAAGTAATCCCAATAAACTCATTGGTTTCCCAGAGTGCACTTTGGTGGAATCATGCCCCAGATTGTTGTTGGGACCAAAGGAGGTGGGAGTAGGCCCTGTTCACAGCTCCCCCAGGGAAGTGGAGAGACACCTCAGTCAATAAAGTACTTACCAAGCAACAAACATGATGACTAGAATTCAGTCTCCAGAACTTTGTAAAAAGGCTAGCTGTGGGAGCTGGAGAGATGGCTCAGTGGTTAAGAGCACTGGCTGCTCCTGCAGAGGACCCAGGTTCAGTTCCCAGAACCCACATGGCAATTCACAACCATCTTAACTCCAGTTCTGAGGCATCCAAGCATCCAGCGCTCTCTTTTGGCCTCCTCAGGGACTGCACACACACGGTATATTTATTTATTTTTGTCTTTTTGAGACAGGGTCTAGCTGTAGCCCCCAGCTGGCCTGGAACTCACTGTGTAGACCAGGCTGGTCTTGAACTCATAGAGATCTGCCTGCCTCTGGCTCCTGAGTGCTGGGATTAAAGGCATGTGCCACCACACCTGGCTACATGGTCTATTTATATACATGCAGGCAAAGCATTCATACACATTAAATAAATACATGAAATCTTAAAATATCTGGGGAAGTGGAGACAGGCAGATCCCTGGGGCTCAGGGTCAACCAGACTAGCCTACTTGGCAAACTCCAAGCCAGTGAGAGACTCTGTCTCATAAAACAAGGTAAATGGGGCCTGAAGAGCAAAGACACTCCACTGTTGACTTACTGCCTAGAGAGAGAGAGAGAGAGAGAGAGAGAGAGAGAGAGAGAGAGAGAGAATCTCAAAGTCAACAAAAGGAAGTTAAACATTCCCAATACACAATGGTATGCACAGAGTAAATATTCCCATTCCAAAAGGGAGGAATGGGGGTGGGGGCGGGGGAGGGGGTGGATAACAAGAAAGACTGAACCAAAGCAAGACCCAAAGCCAGCAGGGAAAACATTAAATCCTGGACCTCTACATCCACCGTCAGGGGCACAAGGTATCACTGTAAGGCTCTGCTGTGTGCAGCGTACAGGGCCTCACTCCAGTTGATGCCACGCTCAGCAAATGTTCTGTATTCTTGGTGTTTCCAACATCCTCAGGTCTCCATGGAACTCACACTTCACTTCTACAGGGCTCCCCAAGGGAGTGGGAATCCTACCCTGCTGCACATTTTCTGGCCTCTCGGGCTTTTCTCTGGCACCTTGGTGCAAGTTCACGTGACCCAACAACTCTTACAAGCTTCAGGCCTACAAAACCTCACCACAGGCCAACACCTTGATGTAGCTGGGTGGGCTTTTACCACAGTTGAAGTGGCCTTTGAGAGTCTGCATAGCTAAACGTGGGGGAACATTTCCCTCAACAGCTCCTTTCCAGCGGGGTACTCATTCAGCTCCTGTGGGATCATGGGGCCTTGCACCAACCAAGGTGCCGGAGAAAAGCCTGGAAGACCAGGCAGTGTGTGGCAGGGTCAGGGCCGTTCATGGAGCCATTGAATGGGCAATGTATGAAGTTGTGAAGATGAAGCCGAAGTTGTAATGGGGACACCCGGACGTTGGAGGGATGAGGAGAGGATGGAAGGCTGGACAGAGAACAGTGTGGTAAATTGACAGTTACGGCGCTAGTGGAAACGAGGACAGTGAGTGGTGGGGGAGATGGAGGGGCAGAGTGCAGGAAGGGCATCCAAGGGGCCGGAGACACCTGAGAGGCAGAGACCCTCCCTACACCCAATAAGGACACCTGCCACAAGAGGCCTGTTCTCAGTGTTCAGTAACACCAGGGGCCCAAAGCCCTCAATAAAACACCTTGGGAGCTGGTAGTGTAGCTTAGTTGGTAGAAGGTGTGGCTACCTCACATGAGGCCCTGGGTTCAGTCCTCCAGCACTGCATGAACCAGGCATGTTGGTGCACGTGTGTAATCGCAGGACTCAGGATCAGAAGTTCAAGGCCATCCTTAGCTACATAGTGAGTTCAAGGCCAGCCTGGGCTATGTGAGTCCTTGAACTCTCTTGTCCCTTCCTCCCTTCACTGCATGAATCATAGAATCTGAATTCCAGTGTCTCCCCCTCTTCTGGCCCCCATGCTGCCCAGAGACCTTAGGCCTCAATTTCTCCTAAAGATGCTGGACCTGGAGCAAAAAGAAGGCAGTGGGGTGAGGTGTGAGCCCTGGGTGGTGGGTGGAGGTCCAGCACCCCTCTCAGAGCCCAGATCCCTCTTCTTCCGGCCCTGGCAACCCTCCCTAGACTCCATTTAAAGGCCCTCCACACTAATCGCTGCAGTTGACTCTGCGCCCGGCCCCGCCTTGCTAAAGAGGCTTTTGTCCCCTTAATTGGCTATCTCCAGGCGCCTTTCTCTGCCCCCACGCACCCCTGCATCCGTTCTATATCTCAGGTCCAACTATGTGTTAATTGGGCATCTCGGGGATGCTCGGAGAGCCCCCTCCCTTCCCCACCCCTTGCCTTCCTCTAACAGCCCCTCACCTGCAAGCCTCAGGGTCCAGTCCAGCCTCTGCCCAGTGAGGCAGCACAGGGTTAGGGCACACCCTAATTCCCAGGGTGGCACTCCCATCCCGCAGGGCCAGCCCTCCAGGCCACCTCCCCTGCTCCCTTGCAGGTTTGAGGGGGTGTTTTCTGATCTGTACTGTGACTCCAGAGCAACCACCCATGCACCCTGGGGCCCCCGCAACCCCCGGGGCCTCTGAACCTGGGCCCCGAGAGCTGTGTGCCTTTGTGAGCGGGGCGTCTGCTCACGTGCTGCGAGCCCTGCAGCCCAGGCGCACCCGGCCCCCCAAGCGGAGGCCCAACCACCGGAGATTCCTGCACAACCAGATCTGCAGGTGAGGAGTGGGGCTAGGGGAGAAGGAAGGCATGGGGTGGGCGGCGGGAGGCTCCAAGGCTGGATTCCAGCACCATGCAGCATGCATTTGTCGGGTGCCTACTGTGTGATAGACCCCGCAAGACCATCACTGAGCAAAACCAATGAAGGAAATCCTAAACGTCACAGAGCCTGGGTCCCTGTGGGGTGGCAGAAGGGAAGGAACGGCCTGAATAAATAAATGAGTCAGGCATGATGGAACACGACTGTCATGCCAGCGCTCCAAAGGCTGAGGCAGGAGGATTACTGCGAGTCTGACACCAGCCTGGGCTATGCAGCATCCTGTCTCAAAAAATTCAAAATAAATAAATGAGAGGGAATGGCGCCACCGTGCGGACACACTTTGAAAAGAGGGTTCAAGGGGGAAAGGTCAGGCAGAATGCCATAAAGCTGAGGGAAGGCAGGCATCTGGCAAAAGGGTCCTTGTTGTAAGTAGGAAGTCTCCTTTGGTGAGGATGAAAAGTTCTGGAGAAAATTAGAGGTGTTGACCCTGAATATGAGTCGGATGTGATGGTGCATCCTGCAATCCCAGCACTCAGGAGGCAGAGGCAGGGTGGTTGGTGCAAGTTGAGGGCCAGCCTAGTCTACGTTTTAAAAAAAGAGAGAGAGAATGACAGTTTGAAACGATGATGTCGTTTTCAGTCAGCTCCTGAGGCACTCACTTATCAAGGTTTTTTTCCCCTTTCCAATTTGCCTCAAATGCTGACTGAACACCATCCTCTTCATCTCCTTTGAGAACATTTTTGTTATTCTATTTTTTGGTTTTGTTTTTGAGACAAGGTTTCACTATGGATCCCAGGCTGGCCTGAACTCATTATGTAGATGGGGCTAGTGTCAAACTAATAGTCATCCACCTGTCTGTGCCTCCTGGGTGCTGAGCTTAAGATATGTGCCATCACTCCCAGCCTGCAAAACTTGTTTTTGGTTGTTTTATTTTTATTTTTTTTCATTTTTTGTGTATGAATGCTGTGCCTGCATGTATATAAGTGCACAACTTACATGCTTGGTGCCTGTAGAGATCAGAAGAGGGCATTGGATCCCCTGGAACTGGAGTTACAGATGCCTGTGAGCAGCCATGTGGGTCCTGGGAACTATACCCACACCCTCTACAAGAGCAGCCAGTGCTCTTAACCACCAGGCCATTTTTCCAGCCACTTGCAAAACTTATTGCACCACTGTATATACATTAACAGGACTTGGGCCGACTGTGTTGTTGATGTTGCTAGCTGATCCTTTAATGCTGATGCTTTCGAACTTAAATAAGAAAAATCACTCAAATTGGCTTGATGTCTAACAGCATTTCCATAGTTTAAAAAAAAACAAAACAAATAAATAGGCCGGGCATGGTGCCTTTAATCCCAGAACTTGGGAGGCAGAGGCAGGTAGATCTTTGTGAGTTCGAGGCCAGCCTGGTCTACATAGTGAGTTCCAGGACAGCTGGGGCTACAAGGAGACTCTGTCTCAAAAGGACAAAAGAACAAAAACAAAACAAAAAAAACCCAAATAAACAGTAAATAATAATAAGTCATTAGCAAGAAGGAAAAACATGACAAAATGATGTTTAACAAACCCACATTTATTAATGATATATTCCAATATCAAATGGGAAATTTCAACAATGCAAAAACTGCAACTATTTTTCACCAACCTCATAGAATGCTTGCCTAGCATGCATGAAACCCTGGGTTCCATCCCCATCACTCCATAAACCCAGTAATGGTGGGTGCAGCCTGTAATCCTAGCACTCAGGAGGTGGAGGCAGGAGGATCAGAGTTGTTTTTTGTTTTTTAAAGATTGTGAATATACTAAATGCTACTGAATTAACTGTGTATATATGGAAAGTGTTGGCACAAGGTCTCACTCTTTAGCCCAGACTCACCTTGAACTCATGGCAATCCTGCTGCCTCAGCCTCCCGGGTGCTGGGATCACAGGGGTGCACCACCTCACCTGGGCTCTCCCGCTTTCTTGTCATGTTTGCTTAACTAGCATTCATGAAGGCTTTTAGCTTTATCCCAAGCATTGCATAAACTGGGCACTTTAGTGCAGGTCTGAAATCCTGTACCAGGAAGGTGGAGGGAGAAGGATCAGAAGTTCAAGGTCAGGTGCATTGTGAGTTTCAGGCAAGCCTGGGCTGCATGAAACTGTACCTCAACAACACACAAAAAAACGTGCTATTCTCAGTCACATATGAGCAGGCCAGTTGTCAAGGGGGTTATTGGCCATCAACCGTGATATTTGTGTCAGAGGCTATCACCATAGTGATTCTAAAGGGGGTCCCCACTGTCTACCTCAGGAAGGGTGTTATAAGCCTCGGATCATGCTGATTGTCTCAGAGGAAGCTAAGTTTCCAAGGGTGCTGGCGGCCTCTGGCTGCAGCCCCTTCCACATCCTCCCTTCACAGCCCCTACCCACAGGTTCCTCACACACCCAGCTCTTCAAGGCAGTCTCCCTGCCCTAGGACTCTAGGAATGCCCACCCTATGCCAGACTCTGCCCCTGCTCCCCAGGGCCCCAGGCCACCCACCACCTAGGCCTTAAGGCAGCTCTCATAGCCCAGAGCACTTTCTCCTGGGCTCTGGCTCAGCCTGGGAAAATTCAGGACAGGGATGATTATCCTCAGCATCTTCCCACCCACCACTTCCTCCTCATCTTCCCAGGTCCCCTCAGGCCCTGCTCCCCTGGGGATCCCTTTCCACCTCTGCTATTTATATTTTTGACATTTCATTGTGAAACATTTCAAACCCGCAGAAAAGTCAAGGCTGTTGTCTCAAAAGTGGGTCCCCATTGTTATAGGACGGAGTTCGCAAAAAATCACCAATACCACTTTAAGAAAAGTAGCAAGGTAAATTTTATTTTTTGACCGGCCGGTCTGTCTATCTCGGGAGTAGAAGCAGCCCTGATGGTTGTCAGGTCAGAGTTTTTATAGGGTTTACAGACATATTATTTAAACAGGACACTTGTGAACCAATCAGGTTTATACAACATAGCAGAACTTTGAATCTATTAATCAACAACTAATCACTATACAGACAAGTGATACAGTCATATAACTTGGCAATCAACTTTGTAATTTTAAAATTAGTCAACTCCCTAGCCATAACAAGTATAGTAAGAAATCTAAAATCAGCAGTTACTGGGTGGTCATACAATAACAGGGTGGTCTTATACTTTGTGTCAGGGTGACCTAAAATAGCAAGGGGGTTACAGAAGCAAAAATAAGCAGTTAGCCAGATGTAGAATGTCTGAGATTAGCACGTTCCATGGTTCATGGCTAGGACAATTTCCCAAGATCCAAGGTTGCCCCCCTTTTCCTTTTGGTGTGGAGCAAAGTTGCGGCTGAAATGGCTCTGAACAAAATGGAGTAACTTAGGTAAGTTTGCTGAGCCAGTTCACCCATCAGTATGGATCAGGGAAGGTCCCATAAAGCTCCACCCCTTCCAAAGGAGCTATAGACCGTTAAAAGTTACAGGGGGAGGGGAGTCATATTCCCGAGGAGTGTAGCTACTGGTCCATTGCTCTCACTCAAGAAAATAACCACCTCCATCCATGTTCATGAAGACAACCATAATTAAACACAGTAGGTCGTAAAATTTTAAAAGATATGAAGGTAGGTAGAAAGGAGACCTGGGAAGAAGAGGTTTGTTGGGATGGGGAAGGGGATAAGAGGATACTGGGGGACTTTATTAATTTTTAAAGATTTTATTTTTATTCATGTATATGACTTTTTCTCTTATTTTTATTATTTTTTATTGAATTTTTGAATTTTTCATACAATATAGTTCAATAATACTTAAATCCCCTCCTCTCTCCATACCTCCCTCCACTGCCTCCCACCCAATTTAATGTAGTCTTTTATGTATATAATACAGCCTATAGAGTCTGACTTGTATCCAAAAGTGTCCTTCAGTGTTGGTCCATCCACTGGGCCCACCAAGAGTCCCATCCCTGTAAGATACTGTCTTTCCCCCTCCCAGCCAGGTGCAGTGACACATGCCTAATCCCAGTACTGGAGAGGCAGAGACAGGGAGATCTCTGTGAGATCGAGGCCAGCCTCTTTACGTAGCACCAGCTGGGGCTGTAGGGAGACCCTGTCTCAAAAATCCCAGAAATAATAATAATAATAATAAAAGAAGAAGAAGAGGAGGAGGAAGAAGAGGAGGAGGAGGAGGAGGAAGAAGAAGAAGAAGAAGTCAAAATAAGAATTTGTTGGTGGTACCTTCACATGTAATCTCGATACCCTGGGAGAGTGAGGCAGGAGGATTGCTATGTGTTTGAGACCAGTCTGGTCTAAGTATCAAGTATCAGGCCAGGCAGGGCTAAAGAAAAGACCTTGTCTCTAAACACCAACACACACACACACACACACACACACACACACACACACACACACACACGACAAAAACTGAGTAAAAAAGAAAGAAAAGAAAGAAGAAAGCCAGGTGTGGTGATGCTCACTTGAAATCCCAGTGCTCGTGAGGTTAAAACAAGAGGAACACAAGTTCAATTACATGGCAAGACCTTTCTGAAAAGGGGGCTGGCAAGATGGCTCAGCACATAAAAGTGCCTGCTGCACAAACCTGAACCAGAGTTTGATCCCCAGAACCCACATAAAGGTGGAAGGGGACTCCACAGACTGACCTCTGACCTCTACACATGGCTGTTGAATATGTATCACACACACACACACACACACATAAATAAATAAATAAATAAATCGTTTTTAAAAAATAAAGGAGCGGGCAGGGTGGCGCATGCCTTTGATCCCAGTACTTGGGAGGCGGAGGCAGACAGATCTTTGTGAGTTTGAGGCTAGCCTGGTCTACATAGCAAGGTCCAGGCCAGCTGGGCCTACAGGAAAAACAAAAACAAACAAACAAACAAAAAAAAGTTAAAAAAAAAAGAATTTGTAGAACACAATTCAGCCCCAGCAGTTAGTGAAATCCATCCATGTGGCTACTGAGGGGTGGAAGTGACAGGGAAGACCTATGTGATGGCTTCTGACAATTGATGCTAAGAAGTGGGCAGAATCAGTGGACTGCACAGGGCATCGACATCGATCAACCACTGGCCCACAGCTCCCTTTGTGTGATTATTGGAAAGGCACTCTCCTTGAGACATGCTTCACTTGTCTCTATTTGAATAGGGTTTTAATACATCTACACTGTCAAAACAAGCTAGAGCTGGGCTAAAGGATCTGCCTGTTCAGTGCACCATCCCTGTAGCAATTCACAACTTCCCTATGAAGAAATAGAGACTTGGGGCTGAGGAGATATCTCAGTGGTTAAGAACACTGGATGCTCTTGCAGAGGACCTGGATTCAGTTCCCAGCACCCACATGGCAGCTGTTAGTAACTCCGGTTCAAAGGAATCTGACACCATCTTCTGGCTTCCATGGGCTTTGCACTCGTGAGGTACATATACATACATGTAGGGAAAACACTCATACACATAAAATAAAGACCAATAGCTGGGTGTGGTGGCATCTACCTTTAGTCCCAGCACTCAGGAGGTAGAGTCAGGCAGATCTCTGTGAGTTCAAGGCCAGCCTGGTCTACATAGTGAGTTCCAGGCCAGCTGGGGATACAGGGAGACCCTGTCTCAAAAAAACCAAATAAATAAATAAAGATCAACAAATGAAAAGAATTTTAAAAGGAAAGAGACTTATCAGACTCAAGAAAATGAAGTCAGGGTCAGAGAAATAAGCAGGAAAAAAAGAAAAAGAAAGTAGGCTGGGAAGAAGGGACACGTTCTGAGTGGGATGGGGACCGTCAGAAGAGGAAAGATAAAAATTCTCTCTCTCTCTCTCTCTCTCCCTCTCTCCCCCCCCCCATCTCCAGGCAGTTTGCCAAGATCGAAGCTGCCACTCAGCACCTGGCTCTGTCCATCCTGTCCCAGAAAGCACCTCCCCAGAGACCACCACCTCAAAGGCCACCCCCACCCCCATCCCCCTTCTTGGGTGTGGCCTGCGCTGAGGCCCCCATGGAGGTGCCCCACCACAGCCCCAGCCTGAGCCTAGCTGCCCTGGACACTTCGACCCTTGACCTCTTTGATGACATCATGCTCACTCCAGTGTGTCCCTCGGTGACCCCTGACCTCTTTTCTCAGACTCTGACTGCTGACATTCCCCAGGGGACATGTGCCCTTGCCTCTCAGGCTCTGGGCCTGGGGGACCAGAGGCAGCCAGACCTGATGCAGGCTCTAAGATCCTCTCCCCAGCATGCCCATACAGGAGGCTCTGAGCCCGCAGCTCTTGGTTGGGATTGGGTGGACAATTGGGAGGCACCTTGTGCCTGGGATCCTCAGGGGATTCTGAAAGGCTGGGGTATCCCTTGAAACCCATTCACAACACAGGCCAGGCCCCATTCAGGCTGAACCAGAGTCTCCCCAGGAACCCCTATACCATCCACTCCCTTCCGGGGAGAGATGGGGCTATGACTCAGTTGATAGAGTGTTTACCTCCTATGCATGAAGCCCTGAGCTCCATCCCCAGCATCACATAAACCAGTAAAATAAACCCTGGGAAAATGAAGCCAGACTAGTACCTTGGACCACGGCCATGGAGCCTTCACTGAACTCAGGGCCCACCTCTGCCCCATCTGGGGACCCCTAGCACTCACCCTCTGCTTTCTTCCTTCTGGGCATCATGTTAGTCCATGTGTTCTCCGCCGCCCCACCCCCCAACATTCTCTGGCTCATGCCTGCTGTCTCAGCCAGTCACTGAGCACTTGCTGTGGGCCAGGCCCAGGGCTGGGTGTTAGGGCTCTGAAGCAGACAAGATAGACAAGATTCTCACCTCATGGAGCTTGCATAGGTGTGTGTCTGTGTGTCTGTGTGTGTGTGTCTGTGTGTCTGTGTCTGTCTGTATGTATGTGTGTGTGTTACACACATGTTTGCAGGGAGGAGACTGCCAATACATGAGCACCTGGAGAGAGCTTCAAAAAGCAAAATGAACTTCCAGTTTCTCATGGGAATGAATTCTATGGTGAAAATAAAATGTCCAACTGATTGAATGGCCCTAGAGCTGGAATTACAGGCAGTTGTGAGCCACCCAGTGTGGGTGCTGGAAACCAAACTCTGGTCTTCTACAAGAGCAGTATTCACGCTTAACTGCTGAGCCATCTCTCCAGTCTATTTATTTAATCGTTTACTTATTTATTTATTTTTACATTTATTTATCTCTGTGTGCAGGCATGCCAGGAGGTCACAGGACAATTTTCATGAATTGGTTCTCTCTGCTTCCTTAATGTGGGTGCCAACAATCATACTCCGGTTGTCAGATGTGGTGACAAGTGTCTCTACCCTCTGAGCCATCTCACTGATCCCCAACTCCCCCATTTTATGTAGTGCTGGAGATGGCACCCAGGGCTTCAGGCATGCCGGGAAAGCACTCTACAAACTGAGATACACCCCCAGCCCTGTTTTTGTCTTTGTGAAACAGGGTTTCACTCCGCAGCCCAGGCTGACATGGAACTCACTTGGTAGCCTAGGCTGGCTTCAAACTCTTCTTACCAGACCTTGGCACCTCAGTCTCCAGAGTACACAAGCCACTATACCCTGTTTTTTTAAAGGGTCTTGGGTAGCCCCAGACTTGAACCATATACCATGTTTAGATATTTGGATTTTGTCCCAGGAAAAATAGAAAACTCTGTTTCTACTGCCATTTCCAAGCACAGAAACAAATTATTACAAAGACCACCTGAGGAGACAGGTGGTTAACAGATGGGGAAATTCCTCGCTCTTTTAACTCTTTCCTGAAATACTCTTGGGTGTCTTTATACACACACTTATTGTTGTTAGTGAGGGTAATGGGTTTGAAGTCGGGGGCAGGCTCTCACTACGTAGGCTGGTCTTGAACTGGGAATTCTCCTGCCTCAGCCTCCTGAATGCTGGGATTACATCTGAGATCATGCCCAGCATATAAAGCAGGTGCTGGCTTGTGGATGTTTCATGAGTGGGGTGTCAATATCTCAGCTGATGCTGGGAAGTCTGGCTCAAAATTACAGGCTAAATGGCTCGGCTCAAGTCTGAGGACTGGAACTTGATCTCCTGGTCCCACACAGTAGGAGAGAACCAACTCTCACAAGTCATTCTCTGACCTCTACACATACACTGTGGTACATGCCACCGCCCCTCCCCATGAATAAATGTAATGAAAAAAAAAGTTAAAGATCTATTTTTATGTATATGAGTGTTTTGTCTGCATGTATGTAATGGCACCATGTATCTACAATGCCTGCAGAGGCCAGAAGACGGTATTATATATCCTGGAACTGGAGTTATGGATAGTTATTGGCCACCATGTAGGTGCTGGAAACCAAACGAAGGTCCTCTAGAAGAGCAGCCAGTGTTCTTAACCACTGAGCCATCTCTCCAGCCCCTCATAATTTTCAAAAGAGGTTCGCTTTGGCTGAATAGTAGGGAGGGCCCTTCTTCCCTTGTTCCCTTCTGTTAGATGGCCCAGGCTGGGGCTGGCTTCATGGAGTGTTTGTTGAGGTCCTGCACTCCTCCATGTGCTGCCAGGAATTCATCAGACTACCTTTCACTGTCCAGAGCCCTTGCAGTTGGGTGGAGGGAACATTTATATGCAGAGCTGGAGGATGCAGCAGCCATCAAGAAAAGCAGTCTGTCCCAGGAGCATCTGGAGGGAGGAGTCCACAAACAAACAAGAAAATACCAGCTTGGGAGGTGCCATGAGGGCCCCAAGATTAGACATACTGCATGGAGGTGATGGTGGGGTACCACTTCGATGAGGACGCCTTCTCTAGGGGTGTGCCGTGTCCCTGCTCATGTCACACAGAGCTGCAGTCTCATCTGAGCTCTGGGTGCTCTTCCAAGCTCGCAAGGAAGTCAATGCTTTGTTTCTGGGAATCCCTGGAGATGCTGGTCTTCGGAGGCAACAGGACCTCTGACCTGCAGACCCCATCCTAAGGGGCTTCGGGGCATCCTTCCTGTATTGGGGTTCTCCACAGAAACCAAAACTGGGTCAGTAGCATCAACTATTTATTCTTTAATCAATTGATCAACTGTTCTATGAAGATATCACCAGGTAAATATGGACAGATGCATGAACGTAGCTTTCTCTCTCCAGAAAGAAATTTATGATGAGAAATTGGTTCATAAAGTTGAAGAATCTGAGAAGTTTGATGTTCTAGAGAGCCAGTAAATCTAGTGGTATTCAGAACAACTCTTTTTTTAAAAAATATTTTATTATTTTTATTTTATGTGTTATGCTCACAAGTAGGTAAGTGCAACCATGTTATGCAATGCCCGTGGAGGACAGAAGAGGCCATTGGATTCTCTGGAACTGGCATTACAGACAGTTGTTAGCTGCCATGTGGGTGCTGGGATTCAAACTCGGGTCTTCTGCAAGAACAACCAGTGTTTTTAACCGCTGAGCCATCTCTCCAGCCCCCAGAACCACTCTTAATCTGACATCTGCCTTTCTAGCTTTTGTTGCAAGAGTCAACCTTGGTCTGCAGTATCACATGGAAAATTCCAGAAATCGTTCATTCATTTCAAGTCCCATGGGGCTCTAAGCAGCATGGTGAAATCTCCCATCACCAACTCCACCCTGCTAGAAGACAAATCATCCTTTTTAAATTTTTATTTTGATTTATGTGTATGAGCATTTTGCCTGTATGTATTTAAGTGCACTTGCACCATGCAATGCCCAGGGAGGCCAGAGGTGGCCCTTGGATTGTCTGCAAGTGGAGTTACATGGGGTTGTGAGCCACCATATGAGTGCTGGGACCCAAACTGGGGTCCTCTGTAATAGCAGTCAGTGCTCTTAACTGCTGAGCCATCTCTCCAGTCCCACAAATCATCCCTTGTCTAGCATATCCACACTGTGTATGCTACTCAGTTAATCACTAGTAACCACCTCAGTTACCAGATTGACTGTCCCAGTACCATAGTGCTGGGGTTCCAGTAGCCCTTATTTTACCTCCTCAGAATGGTGCCAAGGTGTAAAAATGCAAATCCATTTGAATGTCTTTTCTCTGAAGAGACTGTGCATCTGTCTTTTCAAAGACCTCTCCAATGTCCGGGTGTCCCCATTACAACTTGGGCTTCATCTTCACAACTTCATACATTGCCCATTCAATGGCTCCATGAATGGCTCTGACCCTGCCACACACTGCCTGGTCTTCCAGGCTTTTCTCCGGCACCTTGGTTGGTGCAAGGCCCCATGATCCCACAGGAGCTGAATGAGTACCCCGCTGGAAAGGAGCTGTTGAGGGAAATGTTCCCCCACGTTTGGCCATGCAAACACTCAGAGGCCACTTCAGCTGTGGTAAAAGTGGGCCCAGCTACATCTCAGAGTGGCAAGCCAGCAGGGCCAGGTGTGTGGACACCAACGGAGGGGGGAGCAGTGGGCCAACTCCTATTCCTGGTAGGCATTCACTGGCTCTCATGCAGATGGGGCACATCCCCCACCCCATATGCAGGAGGTCCCCTTTCTTCCAAGCCTGCAGATCCAAGTAGCCCCTATAATACCCCCCAACGCAATAACGGTTCAGTACACAGTCACACCAATGTTTATTCTAAGTCCAGGCCCCAGTTTATGACATTTCTCCCCCTTCCCCTTCTAACTCCGTGAAGTACCCCCCCCTCGATCAGCCAATTCCCACCCAGCACCCAGGAGTCTCATCTGCATTTCTGGGGCCAGCTGTCCAATGAGAAGGCAGAACTACCCTCCCCACCCATGGGGGCGGTACTCCTGGTGGACTGCACCAGAGTGGGATCCAGGGTAACGAGGGTGGTGGGTCCCCCCTCAAGTCAGGGTCTGGAGTTCATGAAGAGGGGGTTCTGGCCTTGGAAGAGGCCCAGCAGCCCGCTGTCTGGAACCGGCTCCTTAATGATCTTCTGGATCTGTAGGCAAAGGGTGGGGGGCGGCTGGGTCAGGAAGTCAGGAATCCTTCATCCCTTGGATTCTCCTGGCAGCATGTCTCTCCACCACCCACTCTGTTTAAAAAGCTTTCCCAAGATGGGACTGGAGAGATGGCTCAGCAGTTAAGAACACTGCCTGTTCTTGCAGAAGACTGGGGTTTGAATCCCAGCACCCACATGGCAGCTAACAACTGTCTGTAACTCCAGTTCCAGGGGATCCAACAGCCTCTTCTGTCTTTCGCAGGCATTGAACGACATGGGTACACTTATCTACACACAGGCAATACATGCATACACATAAAATAAAAATAATAAATGAAACATTTTTTTAAAAAGTTTTCCCAAGATGGGGCTGGAGAGATGGCTCAGTGGTTAAAGTGCTTGCTGTCTGTGTAAAGACTGGATACCCAGAACCTTCATAAATGCTGGGCGGACGAAGGAACTGACTGTAATCAATTCCAGCCTCCAATGGCAGAGACAGGGCAAGGTGGCCATCAACACTAGCCATATGAGCTCCAGGTTTGAATGAGAGACCCTGCCTCAACAAACAAGGTGGAGCAGTGATCAAGGACAATTCTCCACATCAACCCTCAGCCTCCATATGCACATGGCCACAAGTGCATGTGCACCCTGAATGTGTGCCCATACACATGCATACACACACATGCCCATCATATACTCATGAGAATGGAAAAAGAACATAAAAGGTTTTCCTGGGACCTCGATCACACCACACCTGCCTGGTTGAGCGTCTAACTGCCTGCCATCTTGGTCTTTGTGGCCTTGGACCACTAAGGGCGGATGGCTCTGTCTTGGAGTCTCTTGCCTACACCTTCCTCGTTCTTCATTAATCTCATCTTTCCCATCATTCCTTTAGGCCTTCAGCACCCCATACAAGCCCAAACTGTGCTTATGAACTCTCCATTTACACAACTCCCTCTTGGTTAAATGGGAGTAACCAACTACATTCCCATCATTAGAAAGGTTGGCCAAGCTTATCTCCAGAAAATTAATCAAAAAACCCAAAGCCTGCATCTCCACTGCCTCTGCCTGCCACTACTGACTCTGCAGGATGCCTGAAGCAGCTGCTGGGTGCTCTCTCCTCTCTGTTCTATGCTACCTAACACTGGCCAGACTGTTATAAACTGTCGATCTATAAAGGCCAGCTCCCCTGTGCATTCTAGATATACAGGGATGATTGATTCGGTGGATGGACTTTTAGAAATGGGGATAGAGCCCTGGGCCATGTCCATGTGAGGTCATTGCTCCTCCATGGAGCGACATCCCCAGTCCCCCACAAAGCTTATCTCCAACACTCTGATGGGAACATCAGGAGAGCTGGGCTTGCCACTGACCCTGGGGTACCACAGTAGCTGGCCCATTGCTAAAACTCCAAATCTTTTCTAAGACATGATTCAGGCTCCTGCCTATTCCTCCTGTTCCACGTGCTCAGCACTGACCACACACCCAACTACACAGTGCTTAGAACAAGGTGAGCTTAGCCCCAGCTCTTGGCCTTTGCTCCTGCTGTCCCCTCTACTAAGGGCTTTGTACCTGAGACTCCTCTTCCTTCTCCAGGGTCATAGGTTCAAGGCTACAGGCTATCACTCTTTCACGCTTCTCTTCAGCTTGAGGACATAATGTGCTATTGAACATAATCTGGCTTTTTTTTTTTTTTTTTTTTTGAGACAGGGCCTTAGGTAGCCCAGGTGGCCTTGAACTTATCCTCCTCCTGCCTCCACCTCATGAGTGCTAAGATCATAGGCATAAACCACCATGCCTAGTTTCTGTAGTGCTGAGGATGGAAGCCAGGGCTTCCAGCATGCTAGGCAAGCACCCTGCTAATGGAGCTATATCCCCAGGCCTGGACTGACTTTGGGTGCACATGGAGGCCAGAAGTCAACATCAGGTGTCTTTGCCTCAACTGCTTTCTACCTTACTTTTTGAGACAGCATTTCTCACCAAACCTGGAACTCCGAGATTCAGGCAGACTAGCTGGCCAGAAGCCCTGGGGATCTTCCTGTTTCCTCACTGAAGGCCGCATCTCTTTCACACAGGTTCTGAGTATTCAAAACCAGCCTCATACAGCAAGCCATCTCTTCAAACCTGGTGGACCGCTTTTTACCACCACACTGTGATGCAAACCCCAGGAGGGTTGACCCTCCCCCTGCCTGGGTGCACCTCAGTGGCTGGCATGGACTAGATCCCAATAAATGTTCAACAAAACAGGATGAGGGGCAGGGCAGAGGACCTGAGATGTCTGACTCTGGAATTTCCCCGCATCTCGAGGGTGAAGGCTTTGAGTGGGAGGGCCTAGGACCTGGTCAGACAATGGTACCAGGAAGGCCACTCCGGAAATGGGCACAAGGGCTGAGGGACTGCAGGAGGAGCACCAGGACCCGAGTAGGCAGATACTTGTTGGACAGAGTTGGATGTAGGGGGCGCCAAGGCCTTCAGGTTTGCCATGCTTCCTGGGCCCTCTTCTTTGTTACATCACTCTTAAGCCACCTTTTCCAGGAAGCCACCAGCACTACCCTAGGGAACCCCCTCCCCTGCACCCCAACACCCCAGGTGGTCCCCTGTGTTATTATTTCACTACAGTCCTGTACCATCTGACATCTCTTGTTCATTCACTGTGGTGGGGAGTGATCCCCCATGAGAACTCAGCCTCCCCCACCCCTGATTTCTTTTAGCCTGCCCAGGGATATATTCTAGAATCCCAAAGAAATATCTCTCAGTCGGGGTTCATGGCTCATATCTTTAATCCCAGCACTCAGGAAGCAGGAGGGCTGCCCTGAGTTTGAGGCCAGCCCAGGCTACAGAATTAAACCCTGCCTTTAAAAAAGGTGGGGGGGGGGGCGGTAGGGAGACATGGTGGCACACACCCTTAGTCCCAGCACTCAGGAGGCAGAGGCAGGCAGATCTCTGTGAGATGGAGGCTAACCTGGTCTATATAGGGAGTTCCAGGACAGCTGGGGCTATAGGGAGACCCTGTCTCAAAATAAGACGGGGGTGGGGAGCGGGAGTGCAGCAGGGTGGCTCAGTGGGTGAAGACATTTACCACCCAATCTGAGAGCCAGACTTTGATCCTGGGGACCCATATGGTTGAAGGAGAGAATTGACTCCCACAAACTGTCCAGTATGTGGACAGATAGGCACACAGATATACAGAAAGGTACATAGACAGATACATAGATAGAATGCAAAAACATACTGAACTTTGAACACTTCACAGGGATTTTTTTTTTAAAGCAGCTGGGTATGGTAATGGTACTTGCCCACCATCCCAGCACTTTGGAGGTGGATCAGGAGTTCAAGGCAGGCTCAGCAACAGAGCAAGTTCAGAGCCAGCTTTAGTTACATGGGACCCCGTCTCAAAAAAAAAAAAAAAAAAAAAAAAAAAAAAAAAAAAAACGCTGAAGGTTTGGCATAGTGGCACAGCCCTATAAACCCAGTAGAAGCAGGAGGACCAGAAGTTTAAAGTCATCCTCTACTACACAGTGTGTCCAAGGCCAGCCTGGGATACATGAGACCTTACTTCATAATGAGAGAGACAGACAATTTTGTCAATGCACAGGAGACCTAAAGGCCCAGTACCTCTTTGAACTGGGGGTGAGCAGCATCCCTCACAAGCTGCAGAATGAGTGATTCACTGGTGGACAAGAAGGCACCACTCTGTCTCATGCGGGCCAGCGCCACCAGTCGGTCCACCTGGCTGCAGGAGAGAGGAAGGAAAGACAGGTGTCCCTGCTGTGGCAACACACAGCAGGTACCCCTGGCTGCCACCCCCAAGGAGACCCTCTAACCTGCGAGAAGAGCAGGCATCCACTACCACGTGGACCTGCAGCCCCCGGTCCAGGAGGTCCAGGGCCGTGTTCTAAGGGTAGAGAGAGGTCAGAGCCAAACCCAGGGCAGAACGGGGCCCACAGTAAGGGACTGGGGATTCTCAGTCACAACTGGGTACTGGGAAGATGGATAAACGAGGTTCAAGACGAAGCCAGGCCCATAGGGTGGGACAAAGGACAGAAGGAAGGGCCAGTAGGTGAGGAGGGAATACAGGGGACAGGCAGGGTCTCACCATGATACAGACTTGGGTTTCGATGCCGCAGAGCAGCACCGACCGCAGCTGGGGCCGGCTGTCCAGCTCCTGCTGCAAGGAGGGCACCATGCTGAAGCAGGTTTTGCTCACTGGACGCAGGCCCTGAGCCCCCAGCTCGGGAACTGTGGGGCCCAGGCCTTGTGGGTACTGCTCTGTCAGCACAGCGGGGACACCCAGCAGACGGGCCACCTGAGGGAGGGGAAACAAAGGGCTAGGAGGACAGCTGAGGTCTGGACCTCTGGGACTGAGGGAGGAGGCTGGGACCTGGACTCCTGGGTTTGAGGGAGGAGGGCTGGATCTGGACCCCTAGGTCTTGGAAAGGAGAAGGTAGTTCATACCTTAAGCATTCGAGCGGCCACAGACACAATCTGTGGGAAGAAGGCTACGCTGGGGCGAAATTTCTCCTGAAGGTCGCACAGAAACAGGATAGAGGACTCTGGGAGGATCCGGCCCAGGCTAGCCCTGGCTGCTGCCATTTCCTGGGGTGGGCAGAGGGATAGTGCACAAGGTCAGATAGGGACAAGGGTTCAGGATCTCATGCAGGGTTTATGCACTTGGCTCTGTGGTCCCTGCACCCGCATTCCTGTTCCCGCCTCCAGGCCTTTTCAATTGCTGTCCTTGGCCTGCCGTTCACTCCTTCCTCCTCCCTCCCTGTTCATTTGTGAGCCTACTTCCCCCCAGAAAAAAAAGAAAAAGTCAAGCGGGTGACATGTCCTTGTAATCCCAGCAAGGGGGAGGCAGAGGCAAGGGGGTCACTGAGCCTTCAAGGCCAACCTGGGCCATAGTGAGTTCTAGGTCAGTCTGGGATAAAGAGCAAGACCTTGTCATAAAAAGCCAAAAGAGAGCTGAGTGTGCTCCCCAGAACCCACATTAAAGAAAGCCAAGCATGATAGCACATGGTTGTGATCCAGGTGCCTGGCAGGTGAAGGCAAGTGGACCCTGGGAGCATACTGGTCAGCCAGCATGGGCAAAATGAGTTTATGGTTCAGTGTGAGAATCTATCTCAAGGTAATATGGTGGCAAGCAATGGAGGAAGATACCAGATATCCTGCTTGTGACTCCACATGCGTGTACACAGATATGTGCAACACACACACACATACACACACACACACACACACACACACACACACACACACACACAGGCCAGGGGCTGGAGAGATGACTCAGCAGTTAAGAGGACTGGGTGCTCTTGCAAAGAACCCGGGTTCAATTCTCAGCACCCACATGGAGGCTAATAATCTGTAGTAACTCCAGTTCCAGGAGATCTGACACCCTCTCCTGGCTCTACAGGCATTGCATTCATGTAGTACACTTACATACATGCAGGCAAAACACTCAATATATATAAAAAATTTTAAACTAGCCATGCGTGGTGGTGCATGCCTCTAATCCCAGCACTCAGGAGGCAGAGACAGGCAGATCTCTGTAAATTCAAAGTCTACTGTGAATTCCAGGTCAGCTGGGGCTACAGGGAGACCTTGTCTCAAAAGAAGACCCAAGCCTCACACCTTTATTCAAATGTTATGGAACCTTTATCTTTTTAAAGAATTGTTTATTTTATTTTTTGGTCTTTTTGAGACAGGGTCTCCCTATAGCTCCAGCTGTCCTGGAACTCCCTATGTAGACCAGGCTGACCTTGAACTCACAGAGATCTGCCTGCCTCTGCCTCCTGAGTGCTGGGATTAAAGGCGTGCGCCACCATGCCCGGCTTATCTTTTTTTTATTTTGTGAATACAAATGTGTTGCCTGCATGTATATAAGTGCACTACATGTATGCAATGCCCTCGGAGACTGGGAGAGGATGTCAGATGCCCTGGAACTGGAGTTGTTACCTGTCCATATGGGTGCTGGGAGCTGAACCCAGGTCCTCTGCAAGAGCAGCCAGTGTTCTTAACAGCTGCACCATCTCTCCAGTCCCCCCTTTTTTTCTTTTTGGTTTTTTTGAGCCAGGGTCACCCTATAGCCCCAGCTGGTCTGGAACTTGCTAGGTAGACCAGCTGGCCTCAAGCTCAGAGAGATCCCAGCCTCTGCCTCCTGTGTGCTGGGATTAAAGGCAAGCACCACCATATGACACCTTTATTTCAATGGAAAAAAAAAACAAAAAAACAAAAAACCTCAGGCCAGTGAGATGGCTCTTGGTAAAGGCACTTGCCACCTAACAATGTAAGCATGATCCCGGGGTTCCACAAGGTGGAAGGAGAGAACGTCTGCAAGTTGTCCCATGACCTCCACCTGCACACCGTGGCACACAATCGATCAATAAATGCAATTTAAAAAAAAACACAGCCTCTTGAAAAAAAACAACAACTCACTTTAAAACAAAGTCACACCCAACTAGTTAATCACATAATCACAACTATGACACTGGCTGGCATTTCTTGGGAAACCTGATTCAAGTCAGCAGGGTGTGCAGATCTCTCCCTGGGGAAATGGACGCGAACAGGGAAAAATGACCTTTTGTTTTTGTTTCTCTTTGGGGTTTTGTTTTGTTTATTTGAGACAGGGTCTCATGTAGCCCTGGCTGGCCTCAAACTCCCTATGCAGCCAAGAATGATCTTGAACTCATGGTAACTTTACTTGTACCTACCAAGTGCTGGGATCATCGGCCAGGTTTGGGTGGTAGGGGGATTCCATTCCAGGCTTGCTGCCTGCTAGGCAAGTACTCAACCAACAGAGCTACATCCCAAGCTGAGAAAACTGCAGCTATTCCCCTGCCTCCCTTCCCTACCCTGGCCCTGACTGCTTCCCTCTGTCCTGAGGACTGAGCTGCAAGCCCCTGCCCGTAAGGCTCTGGGTCTCCCTCCAGCCAGTCAAGTCCCACCTCAGGGTCTCTGCTCCCCTTCTCCTGGAGGGCCCTTATCACTTCCACTCCCAGGACTTGAGCACAAGGGACATTTCTGACGGGTGGATGAGGAGATGAAAGATGACAAAAGCCCTGGAAGTCTGCGGAGGGCACAACAGGGAGCCCTGGGTTGGGGGCAGAACTGGGGGTTCAGAATGTCACAAAGCCTGGCAGGTGTCAGAAACCTAGCTACCCTTTGGGCTGACAGGATCATACCCACATGCCACAGTCCTCAAAATAATAAAGACATAAACTCTCTGACCCAGAAATCTGCCACTAAGTATTTATCTGGTAGGGGCCAAGTTATTCATTCTAGAACTCGTTGACAGGGCTGTAGAGACAAATGGCCAAACATAAAGGCAGACATTCCCAAACTCGAACAATCAGACTGGGAACATTTGAAACCCGGCTTCCTAGTAACCTATGATAGCTTACACATTTAGAACCTAACTCCTAATGGCACATGGGTGCCTTACCTACGACCCTCCCATCCACTGTAGCTGTGTTACAGTAGATCCGTTCTGTTTTTATTATTTCAGACAGGGTAGAGTCTCTATGGCAATCCTGTTTCAGTGCTGGGATTACAGGCATGAATATCCATGCCCAGTAAACACTTTTAAACACTTCTGATCCTCCTGACTCTACCTCCCAAGTTCTGTAACTACAGGTGTGCACCACCACACTCAGTTTATATGATGCTAGGATCAAACCCAGAGCTAGACAAGTAGTCTATCAACTAAGCCCCACCCCCACTCCCTTCTTTCTTTGTGGGTGGGGTGGAGATACGTTTGGTGCTTTCCTGATTGGCGTTGAATTCTGTACCATAGCCTTGAACTCTTCTGATTTATTTTTATCTTATGTGTATGAGGGTTTTGCCTGCATGTATGTAAGCGCAACCATGTTTCGAAAAGCCAGTGGAGGCCAGAAGAGAGCACTAAATCTGGAACTGGAGTTACAAATAGTTGTGTCCTGCCATGTGGGTGCTGGGAACCAAACCAAGTTCTCTGCAAGTGCACCTAGTGCGCCTAACCACTGAGCCATCTCTCTAACCCAAGTACCTTTGAATTCTTGATCTGCCTGTTGCCACCTCCCAAGCTCTGGTATAACACACAAGAGCCACCAAGCTCAGCTAAGATTTTTGAGACAGAGTTATGATGAGTTGACCGAGCAAGCATTAAACTTAATTTGCAATCCTCCTGCCTCAGCTTCCAGGATGGCTGGGACTGCAAAACTACACCAGGCCTGACTCACACTACAGAATTCTTTACAGCTGGAAATAGGTCCAAGGAAGGTCTTTTTTAAAACATATTTTATTATTTTTATTTTATGTGTATGTGTGTATTGCCTGCATGTAGGTAAATACACCCATGTAGTGCAATGCCTGTGGAGGTCAGAAGAGGCTATTGGATCCCCTGGGACTGGAGTTTTGCACAGTTGTTAGCTGCCATGTGGGTGCTGGGATTCGAACCTGGGTCTTCTGCAAGAACAATCAGTGTTTTTAACCGCTGAGCCATCTCTCCAGCCCCCCAAGGAAGGTCTTTAGGGATAAGGAAAAGTGTTCAAGAGATGTTAAGTGAACAGAGAAAACTCTGGGTATGGAATGTACCCAACTAAAAACTGGAAACTGTAAATAATGATTAGGTCTGTACCTCAATGACCAAACTCTCAGCTGGGAAACCCATCTCTGGGAAGCTCAGTGTGAAGGAAACTTGAACTTGGCTGTGCCCCATTCTGTTACATTGGCGGGGGTTGGGGGGTGGGGGGAGTAGGGTCTTATGTAGCCCTGGCTGACCTGGAACTTGCTACTTAGCTGTGGCTGGCCTTGAACTCCTGATCCTCCTTGCTTCCAGCTCCCAAGTGCTGGAAATGCAGGGATTTCCCACTACTCTCCACTTTAAATTCATATTTATTTATTTATATTTTTATTTTATGTGTATGAGTGTTTTGTTGCATATAAGTGCACTACATGTGTGCAGTGCCCACAGAGACCAGAAGGGGGCATCAGACCCCTGAGAACTGAAGTTAGGACACTTGTTGGCTGCCATGTGGGTGCTGGGAAGTGAACCTGGGTCTTATGCAAGAGGAGCCAATGTTCTTAGTTGACCCCACTCTTAGCACCTGGGTGTTAACTACTGGAAAATTCACCTGACCTCTGTACTGTGCCTCCTACTGTTTGTAGTAAATGTGATATACTTTCATTTTTTTTTTTTTCCAAAATGATACCTGTGGTGGGACTGAGAGCAGAGCCATGAGAGAGGGCGGGGGGAGGGGGGGCTCTAGGGCAGGGAGTATGAAGGGCAGGTGGTACTGAGAGGGGAAGACCAAGTTGGTAACGCAGTGTGGGACATGACCTGAAGGCTAATAACCGAAACCTAGGGTGAGAGGAACTGGTTTATCAGCGAAAAGGATCAATTTTGGAGTATGTGATGTGATGTAAGAAGTGAGGAGGGATGTGGAGTTTGGGAGAATTTTCAGGAAGGAGTCCTCTGTGGGTGCTGAGGTGAGTGGCCACCTGCGGAGCCCGGACTTACTGTGTGACCACCGGTAAACGTCATTCTCTCTCTGAGCCTTTTTCCTCCTGGGAGAAACGGGGATGGACGTCACCCACTCATGCAAAGCTGGCTCTGCAGGGGTTGGAGTCCCTCCCTGCCCGCCCAGGCTCTGGACGCCACTCAGAGCTTCCGTTCCCCCATCTGCAGCGCCGGACGGTTGGACTTACCCGCGGAACCAGGTCCGAGCCCAGCCGGCCCCTCCAATAGGTGACTTCCTGGGAACTTTCGCCAGGGGACTCCCACAAGGTTCCGGGCTGGGTCACCGTTTTTTTCTCTTTTTTCCTCCTCTTTTAAACTCGTTTTGGACACGTGATCCACTGTGTCCTTTACGTCTCTGCCCCGCCCACCCCGCAGGCCAATCGACACGCGTCCAGGAAGGGGCGGGGCGGCAAAGCTGTCAGTTACAAGAAACCGATTGGTCTGCAGAAGCGCGGGGGGCGGGAAGACAGAAGATCCGACCAATGGAGAGTCGTGGATGGGGTGGTGGGCTGGGAGGGAGGGTTGGAGGCAGCCGGTTGCACCCTGTTCAGGTCGCCGGATACAAAGGGTAGCATAGGTCAGAGAAGGACCTGGGCCTCCAGCCTTGGCTCTCCTGTCTGAGAGCTAATCCCAGCTCTGGGGAGGCTGAGACAGGAGGATTGCCAGTTCAAGACCAGCCTGTCACAAACAAAGCAAGAGCAAAAATTTGTTTCCAAAGACCCTTCAGGAAAGATTCACCTGTTCTCAGTTTCCCATCTGTGCACCACCCACCTCCTTGGGTGGTCTTTGTAATAATTAGACTCTGCACTAGGAAATGGGTGGTCCTGGAGGAGACAGAATATCCCATCTTTCTTGGAACAAAATCCAAATACCTAAACCTGATGTGGTGTCTTGGGTCTGTAATCCCGGCACTCAGAAGCTGAGGACTACCTGGAGTTTGAGGCGTTAGAAAAAAGCTGGGCCTGGTGACTCACACCTGTAAACTCCGCACTGAGGTAAGAGAATCCATCAAGGAAGTTTGAGGTCAACATGGACTACATAATGAGTTCCAGCTCAGCCTGGGCTACAAAGACAAAATAGACCAGGGATGTAGTGTAGATGGTACAGTGCTAACTTAACTTTTATGAGGCCCCAGATTTAACTGCTATCACCAAAAGCACAGGTACATTTGTACATGCACACATGCATGTGGACACGCATACATACACATATACAAAACCCCACACCTGAGGAGGTGCAGAGTTTACAGATGCGAGTCACCATGCCCAGCTTTTTTCTCATATACACATACACAAAACCCCACACCTGTAATCCCAGCACTGGGGAGTTGGAGACAGGATTCCTGGGCTCAGTGGACAGCCCGTCTAGCCAATTAGAGAGCCCTAGTTCTCAGAGAAAGACCCTGCAAATGAAAACCAAGTTTGACCTTTAACCTCCATACACACAAACATGCAGCCACACACAGCCAACACACAAACACGCACATACAGATATACATCCTCACACATGAACACACATTCATGCTTACACATGCACACATACACAAAAAACACCCTTAGGGCCTGAGAGCTGGCTTAGTGTGTAAGGATGCTCGCTGCCAAGCTTGACAATTTTGAGTTCAATCCCTGGAACCCACATATTAGAAAGAGAACCAACTACGGAAAACTGTTCTCTGACCTCCACGGGTAAGCGCACACACACAGAGTAAATATGTGAATGTAAAAAATTTTAAATAATAAAGAACTTGGGAAACCCAGGCAGTCTGTTTTCTGACCCTCAGGACCCCTTTCCCTGCTACCTGCTCACTACATGAACCTCAAGATTCCACCCAAAAGCCACCCCCCACCCCCACCTGCACACACTGGGTCCAATTTCTCCTAAAGATGCTGGACCTGGAGCAAAGAAGGCAGTGGGGTGGGGTGTGAGCCCTGGGTGGTGGGTGGAGGTCTGGCACCCCTCTCAGAGCCAGGATCCTTCTTCTTCTGGCCCTGGCAGCCCTCCCTAGATGCCGTTTAAAGGCCCTCCACACTAATCACTGCAGTTGACTCCGCCTTGCTTAAAGAGGCTTTTGTCCCCTTAATTGGCTATCTCCAGGCGCCTTTCTCTGCCCCCACTCACCCCTGCATCCGTTCTATATCCCAGGTCCAACTATGTGTTAATTGGGCATCTCGGGGATGCTCGGAGAGCCCCCTCCCTTCCCCACCCCTTCCTCTATCAGTCCCTCACCTGCAAGCCTCAGTCTCTGCCCAGTGAGGCAGCACAGGGTTAGGACGCACCCTAATGCCCAGGGTGGCACTCCCATCCCTCAGTGCCAGCCCTCCAGGCCACCTCCCCTGCTCCATTGCAGGTTTGAGAGGTGTTTTCAGATCTGTACCCAGTCCCCCAAAGCAGAGGCCCAACCACTGATGGTTCCTACACAACCAGATCTGAAGCTGAGTGGTGATGAGAAGGGAAGCCCCCAAGGCTAAATTCCAGCATTATTCAGTATGCATTTATTGTGCACCTACTGTATGCCAGGCCCAAGACCCATGGATGAGCAAAGCCAGTGAAATTCCAAACTTCACAGAGTCTCTGTCCTTGGGGGTTGGCACAAGGTAAAGAATGACCCTCATAAATGAAATCGAGTTGGTGCACAACTGTAATCTTGGCACTTGGGTAGCTGAGACAGGGGGATTGTTTCCAGTGCTAGGCCAGCCTGGGCTCCATAACAATATCCTGTCTCAACCAAAATAAAGTGAGAAGGAATGGGGACACCGTGTGGATGAACCTTGAAAAGGGGCTTCAAGGAAAGGTCACACAGTAAAAAATAAAGGAACATATCAAGTAGACATAGCAGCTGAAGACGTGTCCATACTACACGATGGCAAATGGATCCAATCCTTAGCAGTTGAATTCTGAGCCCATTTTCTTTTTTTCAAACTTTTTATTTTATTTTATTTTACTTTTTAATTTTATGTGTATGTGTGTATTGCCTGCATGTAGGTAAGTGCACCCAGGCTGTGCAATGCCTTCGGAGGTCAGAAGAGGCTGTCAGATACCCTGGGACTGGAGTTACAGACAACTGTTATCTGCCATGTGGGTGCTGGGATTCGAACCCAGGTCTTCTGCAAGAACAACCAGTGTTCTTAAGCACTGAACCATCTCTCCAGCCCCCCATTTTCTTTCTTTACTTTTTTTTTTTTTTGGTCTTTTTGAAACAGGGTCTCCCTGTAGCCCCAGCTGTCCTTGAACTCAACAGAGATCTGCCTGCCTCTGCCTCCCAAGTGCTGGGATTAAAGGCGTGTGCCACCACGCCCAGCTTCTTTACTATTTTTTTAAGAAAGGGTCTTGTACACCAGGCTGGCCTTGAACTTGCTATCTGGCCCATGGTGATGATTAGCTCCTTTCTGATTCTCCTGCCTCCACCTTCCAAGTGCTACAATTGCGCGTATGGGACACTAAGTCCAGCTAAGAGCCCATTTTCTTTACCACCCATCAATCCTTGCAGTAGGCTTCCCCAGAGACTTTCAGTGATGATGATAATGATGGTGATGATAGTGATAATGTTCATAATGATGATGATGGTGGTGGTGATGATGATTGTGATGCTGATGGTAAAGATGCTGGTGATAATGATGGTGATGATGATGGTGTTGATGATGTGATGATGGTCATGATGGTGATGGTGATGATGATGATGATGATGGTGATAATGATGGTGATGGTGATGGTGGTGATGATGATCGTGATGGTGGTGACGATGGTGATAATGATGGTGGTGGTAATGATGGTGATGATGATGGTGAAGGTAGTGGTAGTAATAGTTGTATGAATTTCTTCTGGGGAGGTAAAACATATGTTTCTCCCTTCCCTAGACAAGCCAAAGTACAATTCTACCAAATTTCAACTTGATGAGCCAATGAGATTATTGGTTTTATCTATAATCAGGGGTGAGGGGTTACTTCCAGGAGGTTGTGTGATCCTGAAACAGCCTCACAACTAACAAGCCTCTCACCCCAGCATGGATGATGACTTTCTCCAGAGGTGCAGAGATTAAATCTCCCCTTCACTTTTCCTTCTGCAGTCTCTATACTCTATCATCTCCTGAAACCACCAGACTACAAGACCATGTGGAGCTGAGACAGAATTACATATTCCTGGGAGGGGGACACAGGAAAGAATGGCTAGAAACTCAGGTGAGGGTGCAATGACCTTAGGCTCTTCTTTCTTCTATGAGGGAAAATCAATAGGCCCAATCCCAAGGGTCTATAGGAAGTAGTCACAGCTGCTCTAGTGAATACAGTAGATTATGTCCTATGCTTGGAGGACAGTGTTCTACAATTGTGGTGATGATGATGGTGATGATGGTGAAGATAGTGATGATGGTGGTGGTTATAGTGATAGTGATGATGGTGATGATTGTAGGGAGCCCCTGAGCCCCTCAATAGCAAGACCTGATTCCTGGCAAAGCTGTTTTCCAGACATCAAGTCTGACCTGGTTTTAGATTAACCAGTTGGCTATAGCTGAAAGCCTTGCAAAAACATGTTATTCTGACCCAAGCACTTGCTGCTTGAGAGACTCCCTCATTTCTCATGGAACTGCCTAGAAAACTTCTTTGTATTACCTTGTAATCATGCAGGTGTGGCCTTACAATAGAATTGTGGCCTTACTATGGAATTGTGGTCTTACTATGGAATTTACTCTGTGATCATGTGGCGTGGTGTAACTATGAAAATTGCCCTGTTTGCTCCTGCCTCAATAGAATTGTTCCTGCCAACTTTCCCCTTTCTCTCTATAAAAACTGTATTTTCTCCATCAATAAATGAGACTTGATCAGAAAGCCTGTCTTGTCTCCACTTCCCGTGTCTCTCGCCCCATTTCAATCCCCACTCCTCACTCCAGGTTCCCTTTGCAGATCCCGCAGGCTGGGGCAGATGATGGTAATGATGGTCATGATGGTGCTGATTATTAAGATGATGGTGGTGACAACAGTGGTGGTGACGATAATGGTGTTGATAGTGGTGATAGTAGTGATGGTAGCTACAATTGTGTGACACTTAACATGAGCCAAGCACTGTACTGAGCACTTTAGTATTGATTCATAATGAGTCAGCATTCCCCCCACAATGACTATTAGCTCATTACACCCCACACAAATCCTGGAAGGTGGGTGCTATTTAATCTTCACTTTAGATGGGGACATTGAGGCACAAACAGGTAAAGAAAGGGCTTCACCAAGGACCTACTTTTCTATAAAGAGGTTGTTGTCCCAGCCAGCTTCAGGAAGTCTTGAAGCAAAATTTGAGCAAATGGGAGTCTGTCCACCCCTTCTGCTGTCCCAGCATCCCTAGCTTTCCTCCCAGGATGCCCAGCCATGGCTCCATTCAAAATGCTTCTTACTACCGTTACCTCCCAGCAAAAACAGATCTCCTAAACATAGCGTCCAAACTAGGGCTGGCCTCCAATCCTCTGAGCCCTTCAACAACCTCTTGGGCTATCCCCTCATCCCTGTCATCAGGGGACACAGAGTGCTGTTTGCAGATCCTTGGTCTCAAAGATTAAAAAGAATTTTTTTAAAAACAAACTCAGACTGGGCATGAATGCACACGCCTTTAATCCCAGCACTGGGGAGGCAGAGGCAGGCAGATCTCTGTGAGGCCAGCCCAGTCTACATAGGGAGTTCCAGGCCAGCTGGGGCTACAGACAGACCCTGTCACCAAAACAAACAAACAAAAACAGACTTGGAAGAAAAATCAAAGATTATATTGGAGTTAGAGGGAGAAAAGAAAAGGGCAGACTAAGTGGTGATCTGAGCAGCTACCAGGAAGAGAGAGATGGAGAAGGAGAGAGAAAGTTATGCTTTCTGACCTAGAAGCCAAGAAACCAAGAACGTTCAAGAGTGGAAGTCTGCAAGTCACTCCCAGGGAGTAAGACGGTTCTGGGTCATATTGCAGGGGGCTCTCCATTTCTTCGCGGGTCGTTGGCCACCAGCCCACGAGGGCAGGGAGAGCAGATGCGGCGAACGGGGTCAGAACGGCCAGTGGGTGCTGACAGAAGACAGCCCTTCCCCTTTTCTCTCTTTATAAAAACTGTCCTTTCTCCATCAATAAATGAGACTTGATCAGAAAGCCTGTCTTGTCTCCATTCTTTGTGTCTCTTGCCCCTTTCATCCCCACTCCTCATTCCAGGTACCCACGTTGAGGGTCATTCCCTGGCAGTGAACCCTTTTACATTTATTCATCACCCTATGGACAGAAGTCAAAACTGAGAATTGCTGCATCAGGGAACTCTGGAGCTGTGATGGTCTTCAGAATTGTCCCAAATTAAGGGATGGGATAGGTACTGTATTCTTTGTTGACCAGCCATCTTCTTGTGACTACCCAGACAGTAGCTTTTAACTTGTATAAGGCATTTCCAACATCCAAGTGTCAAGTAGACAAGGCAAAAATGCTAATCTCAAGAACCAAAGTGTTCTGTTTTATATCTACACACATATCCAGAGTCCTCTCTTTGTGTTCACTCCTATCCATGAAGGTTCCATCTAACTGTGACTTAATAACTTAGATCATAGAAAGAGTTCTCTTTAGAATACATCCCTGGGGAGTAACTTGTGCCCTGGGAAAGTTTGGAGACAAGTATTGTGTCCCACAGTGACAGTAATAATGGGTGATGGGATTGCCTGGAGACACTATTTGATGCTCTTTTAGCATTCTATAGGTTAGCATGAAATTAACTATGGAGTAATTGGTTTGTAAGTAGGCACAAATGTCAAAATAATTAGAAAAGATATCTGACAAAGGGAAACTATCTTGATTGGTTCTATACTGGATTTGGGGATGAGTTATTTAATCAATGTATTTTTCTCGAAAACGTTAATCTGGAAGATAATACTTTTATTGGTTTGGTGTGGTAAATCACTAGACAATGACACAAAGTAGGGACTAATAAAGAACACATCTTTCTCCCTGTCACTATGTCCACTGTTCCTCACTGAATACATCTTTACAGAATATTACTTTCTTCAAACCAAGTCTTACAGAAAGTGCACCTATATTCAGAATGAGTGTCCCTTATCCAAAATGCTTGAGGACAAAAGAGCTTTGGATTTCAGGCTTTTTTAGGGATTACAAAATATTTTCATGTTCAGAACCTATTCAGTGATGACATCCAAGTTTAAAGACAGAGTTTGTTTATGTTTCAAATGCACTTTATGCACACAGATTGAAGGTATTTCATATAGCATTTTAGCACCTCTGCATTTTTCCTTCATCACCAGAGCTTACATACAGAACATTCCTACTGAGGCATCAAGTCAGTAACCAGAGTGTCCAGATTAGGAGTTTTCTATATACTTGGACTGGGGACGTTCAACATATATGATAATGGGATTTGAGACAAAGTTCTATATTGAGCATTTTGTAACATTTTATTTTCAGATTTAAAAACTTTACGTGCCATATTCTTTGGGGTAGTTTTGTTAGGAAATAGGTGACTTGTAGATCCTATCATTGCAGGCTCATAATGAAGGTATTTGTGTCTTTTACAGGTTTTCATTGTAGGGAATAATGCTACATTTGGTACTATTGAACAGGCCATTAAATGAATGGTGAAGACTCTTGCTGTGCCTGTAAAGACATTGATCCCAAGGACTAACAGGATCACCCAGAAAGAGCATAGGAATCTCGGGCACTATTAGAATGGAAGACATGAGAAGGGGAGGATTTTACAGTTTCTTCTGAGATGGGGGCTTTCCTGAGAATCTCCTCAAGGCTGAAACATCAGGAACACTATCAGATCATAGAGGACAGACAAAAAAGCACGTGGGTCTAAGAAGGAGATACCTAAGAAGGTATCTTCCCCTCACTGTCAGTGTTACCCCAGGTTCACAAAGAGATATCAGTGATGGGTGGGGTACTGTGGTCCAATACCAGGCCCTTTCAGTCCTCTTTTTTTTTTGAGATTTTCTGATAAAGTTACATTCCAAACATATTAGGGTACAAATGATTTTTTCCAGAATGTTTCAAAGGTTGTGCCAGTCTACTATTGTTGGAAAAGCACCTTTAGATGCTGTTATTGTAGGTCATTTTATCTCTGTTTTAAACTAAGACACTGAATGTCCATACTTTTGGCCTGTACTGAAACAGTTCCCCTAGAAGGCTCATAGGCTCATTCATAAAAGAATTGAAGA
>NW_008349291.1:1175949-1176482 GCF_000622305.1 Nannospalax galili
TGGTCCAGACCTCTGGATCAGAAATGTCTGCTGACAGGATCCAGGGTGCAAATTGAGATACTTCATTCCAAAATTTTGAGCTTTCTTTTTGGGAAATCTTAAGTCCTCTTGATTTAAGTAGGGCTCTAAGGGAGCGAATTTGGAGGGTTTTTTGGCATGATGCTGAATTACCCATTGTAGAAAAGAAAAGTGTTGTCAGTGACGTTTAATGTTCCTGGGGCAGTCTGCCACCAGGAGATTGATACGTTCTGACAAACACAAGACTAGCCTCAGATTTAGAAGGTTTACAGGAGAAAAATGGCTTTTAAATTTTGTTTGTTTGTATGGCGCAAGCCACCTTGAATTTTTAAGTGCTCCACAGGGGCTAGTTAATTTAAATTCTCACCTAACTGGTTTAGCTTGAGCCTGAGTGCCCTGGGGGCAAGACAACACAACAGATTAAGGTTGGCCAGGGTGGCCCAAGAGACCCCAGACAGTAACCCAGCATAGAACTGGGAAAATGAACAGCAGACCCCAATCTTATCTAAAGGATT